>NC_091225.1:23064855-23093743 GCF_040958095.1 Procambarus clarkii
GCGTCTCCTCCCTATCGCCTTTCTTGAAAATCGGTACGACATTTGCCTTCTTCCAGCAACCGGGCAATTCTCCCGACATAAGTGACTCATTGAAGATCATTGCCAGAGGCACGCTGAGGGCCTGCGTTGCCTCTTTTAGTATCCACGATGATACTTTGTCTGGTCCAACTGCTTTATTTGCATCCAGTGTTGTCAACTGTTTCATTACCTCCCCTGCTGTCACCTCTATATCTGATAGTCTTTCATCTAGGGTAATCCCTTCTAACAATGGGAGCTGCTCAGGCTCGGTAGTGAACACTCCATGGAAACTGGCATTCAGTGCCTCGCAGATTTCCTTGTCACTTTCAGTATATTCCCCCTCTGTTTTCCTTAGTCTGGTCACTTGGTCGTTCACGGACTTTTTTCTTCTTATATGGCTGTGAAGTAATTTAGGTTGCTTTTTCGCTTTGATCGCAATTTCGCTCTCATATTCCCTTTCCGATGTTCGTCTTATGTTAATGTAATCGTTCCTAGCTCTGTTGCATCTGATCCTGTTGTCCTCTGTCCTTTGTCTTCTGTACTTCCACCACTCCCACCTGCTGGCCATTATGGCTTCCTGACACTGTCTATTAAACCATGGGTTATTATATTCCCTCTTATTTTTTCCCTTTACTGTTGGTATACATCTCTCTTCGGCCTCATGGCATTTCCGTATAACTAGGTCCATCATATCTTGAACGTTTTTCCTCTAATTTCTTCCTCCCAGTGCACTTCTCCCAGATAGTCCCTTATCCTCCTGTAATCCCCTTTCCTGTAGTCAACTCTCCCAGACCTCTTGTCCCATGGTCACAAGTTTGAATTCCATCATGTAGTCAAAGACTAGGACACAATGGTCGCTGGCCCCTAGAGGTATTTCATGCTCCACATTCTACGTTCTGGGTGAAAATCAGGTCTAATATGCTCGGGGCATCTCCTCCTCTTTCCCTTGTGTCCTCCTTGACATGTTGTGTTAGGAAATTCCTGTCTATATCATCTACTAACTTTGCTCCCCACGTTTCGTCCCCTCCATGGGGATTCCTTGATTCCCAATTTATCTCTCCATGATTTAGGTCCCCCATGATCAGCAACTTCGCTCTCATTCTGTGGGCTAATGTTGTTGCCTTGTGCAGTTCATCTATGCATGCCTTGTTGTTGTCATCATACTCCTGCCTGGGTCTTCTACTGTTGGGTGGGGGATTGTAGATTACCAAGATCACAATCTTCCTCTCATCTGCTGTCAGAGTTCCATGTATGAAACTTGTGCTCTCATTGGTAACCCGATTTCCCAGGTCTTCAAACTTCCATTTCCACTTTATTAGGAGTGCCACTCCCCTCCCTCCTCCCTGTCTCTGTGTCCTCTCTTTTCTTACCACCTAGTAGCCCTCTGGAAAGATTGCATCCGAGATCATGTCATTTATTTTAGTTTCCACAATTGCAACTATGTCAGGATCTGCCTCACTCACTCTTTCTTTATCTCTTCTGCTTTATTAGATGCCCCATCAGCACTGGTGTACCAAACCTTGAGATTCTTCATGGAAACTCATGTACCAGAGTTAGCCATTTTTCTGGGGGTCTGGGGGAATCTGGGGGGTGAATGGGGGCTGGGGGGATCCGGGGGGTGAAAGGGGTCAGGAGGGGTGCTTGGGGGCCGAATGGGGGCTGGACATCTAGGAAGGTAGGTAGGAAGGTCTGGGGTAAGTCTGGAGTAGGAAGAGCATACTGGGTCTGAAGATTAGGGAGGGTCTGATAGACATAGAACGGTTGAGAGGTAGTGTAAGGTTGGGAGTCAGAGGTTGAGAGGTTGGGGGGGGGGAGAAGGATAGAGGGGGTGGGGAAAGAGGGGCAGATGGAACATGGATAGTGAGAATGGGAGGGAGGTTATATTAGTCAGGGGGAACTCAGGGGTAGGTGTGGGCATTGGGGCAGAAGGGAGGGGGGAGAGGGAAATGGAGGAAGAGGTGGGGGGGGGGACCCCCGTCCCCCACAGGGGGGTCCATGTGCCCCCCTCGCATGGGTGTGAGGTCACATGGAAGGAGAGGAGATGAGGAAGGGTGAGCGCTGGATAGGGTTTTGGGGGTTGAGGGGATGAGGGCTGGGTGGGTTTTAGGGATTTAGGGGATGAGGCGTGTCCTTGGAATGTGGTATGAAGCAGATGGATTTGAATGCAGTGGGGTCAGAGGGGTCAGGGGAGGTGTTGGGGAGATAAGCAGGGGCAGGGAGGGCTGATTTGGGGAGGGAGTGACCTGGGAAGCAGGTGTGAGCTGGTTAGCACGGGGTGATGCACAGGGTGGGTTAGGACTCGAGTGTGTAGCTACACTCAAATGGGAAGAGTTGTATCATGGAGGTTTGCTCGCCCTGTGGGCTATCTGTTCCTCTTTTGTCATGTATCTGTCAATATACACGTTGTAGTAGTTTTTGCTACCTCTGAGTAAGTGTTTGTGATGCAGTATGTAATCTACTCCCTCTTCGTTAGTGAACTGTACCAGGACAAGTCGTTTGTTGTCACAGTTGTATGGCCCAATGCGTCGGTGGACTTGCACCTCATTCCCTGCCATCTGGGCTCTCATGTCTCTCAAGATCCCCTGTAGCTCCAAATCTTCAATCTCTATCCGTTCCTGCCTCGATGGTGCCTTGGCTTCAAGCAATCCATGGGTTCTGATTGACCTCTTTCTCAGTGCAGGGTCATGCTGGTTGCCTCTCCCTTGGCTGATGCGCACCCCTCTCACACTCACTACTCCATTCACTACTACTCCCCATTCCCCTGCCAAGCTTCCTTATTCCTGCCAAATTCATTTGTAAGCCTGGGAGATTGTAAGCACTGGGAGCCGGTCGGCCGAGCGGACAGCACGCTAGGCTTGTGATCCTGTGGTCCTGGGTTCGATCCCAGGCGCCGGCGAGAAATAATGGGCAGGGTTTCTTTCACCCTATGCCCCTGTTACCTAGCAGTAAAATAGGTACCTGGGTGTTAGTCAGCTGTCATGGGCTGCTTCCTGGGGGTGGAGGCCTGGTCGAGGACCGGGCCGCGGGGACACTAAAAAGCCCCGAAATCATCTCAAGATAACCTCAAAATATACTTCCCAAGCCTGGCCTGAGGCCAGGCTTGTTGACTTGTGAGGGCCAGGCTTGACTTGTGAGAGTTTGGTCCACTAGGCTGTTGCTTGGAGCGGCCCGCAGGCTCACATACCCACCACAGCCCGGTTGGTCCGGCACTCCTTGGAGGAAACAATCTAGTTTCCTCTTGAAGATGTCCACGGTTGTTTCGGTAATATTTCATATGCTCGCTGGGAGGGTGTTGAACAACAGCGGACCTCTGATGTTTATACAGTATTCTCTGATTGTGCCTATGACACCCCTGATCTTCACTGGTTCGTTCTGTATTTTCTTCCATATCGTTCACTCCAGTACGTTGTTATTTTACTGTGTAGATTTGGTACTTGGCCCTCCTGTATTTTCCACGTGTATATTATTTGATATCTCTCTCGTCTTCTTTCTAGTGAGTACATTTGGAGGGCTTTGAGACGATCCCAATAATTTAGGTGCTTTATTGCGTCTATGCGTGCCATATATGTTCTCTGTATTCCCTCTATTTCAGCAATCTCTCCAGCTCTGAAGAGGGGAAGTGAGTACTGAGCAGTACTCAAGACGAGACAACACAAGTGACTTGAAGAGTACAACCATTGTGATGGGATCCCTGGATTTGAAAGTTCTCGTAATCCATCCTATCATTTTTCTGGCTGTCGCAATATTTGCTTGGTTATGCTCCTTAAACGTTAGGTCGTCAGACATTATTATTCCCAAATCCTTTACATGCTGTTTTCCTACTATGGGTACATTTGATTGTGTTTTGTACCCTGTATTATGTTTAAGGTTCTCATCTTTACCGTACCTGAGTACCTGGAATTTATCACTGTTAAACATCATGTTATTTTCTGATGCCCAGTCGAAAACTTTATTAATATCAGCTTGAAGTTTTTCAGTGTTATCTGCAAAGGATGATACGAAGCTGTGACTTTTATTTTTGTCTATATCTGATATGAGAATAAGGAAAAGCAGCGGTGCAAGGACTGTACCCTGAGGTACAGAGCTTATAACTGCGCTTGGACTAGATTTTACATGGTTGACTGTTACTCGCTGAGTCCTGTTTGACAGAAAATTGAGTATCCAGTGTCCTACTTTACCGGTTATTCCCATTGACTTCATTTTGTGTGCTATCACGCCATAGTCACATTTATCGAAAGCCTTTACGAAGTCCGTGTATATCACATCAGCATTCTGTTTATATTCTAATGCCTCAGTGACTTTGTCGTATTGATCAAGTAGCTATGAGAGGCACGATCTTCCTGCTCTAAATCCATGTTGGCCTGGGTTGTGAAGGTCATTGATCTCCATGAAATTGGTGACCTGACTCCTAATCACACTCTCAAATACTTTTATTATGTGCAACGTTAGTGCAACTGGTCTATAATTCTTTGCCAATGCTTTGCTCCCTCCCTTGTGTAGAGGGGAGCTTGTCTGTTACTTTAAGTGCATCTGGTATTTCCCCTGTGTCCAAGCTCTTCCTCCATTCTATACTGAGTGCCTGTGCTACCGGCACTTTGCATTTCTTTATAAATATTGAATTCCATGAATCTGGACCTGGGGCCGAGTGCATGGGCATGTTTTCAATTTCTCTTTCAAAGTCTAGTACGCTCGTGTTGATATCAGTTATATTTACAAGAGTTTGGATATCCCGCATAAAGAAACTGTCTGGATCTTCCACTTTCATGTTGTTTATTGGAATGCTAAATATGTTCTCATACTGCTTTTCTAGGATTTCACTAATTTCTTTGTCATCCTCCGTGTACGAACCTTCACTTGTACGAATAGGTCCAATACTGGCAGTGGTTTTTGCTTTTGATTTTGCATATGTGAAGAAGTATTTTGGATTTTTCTTTATTTCCTGAATTGCTTTCTGTTCTAACTGCCTTTCTTCAGTTTGATATGAGTGTTTCAATTTTTGCTTGATTTCTTCAATCTCCCTAGTTAAATTATTCCTTCTCTGATGGGAAATTCGTGTCTGCATAAGCAGTTCAGTTATTTTTTTCCTGCGTTTATAGTGTCGTCTGCGTTCTCTTTCTACGTTGGATCTCTTTCTGGCTTTCCTCAAAGAAACATGTTTCAGACAGACTTGATACGCTTCCGAAGTCAGTTTTTCTATTCCTTCTGCAGGACTTGTATTACTTAGAACAGTTTCCCATGGAATGTTTGTAAGTTCCCTGTTTATTATCTCCCAGTCTATCCTTTTATTATTAAAATTGAATTTACTGAATAGCCCCTCTCGCTTTATCAACGTTTTAGGTCTATTCTGAGTATTGATGGTCGTTTGCACTTCAATGAGCTTGTAATCTGAGTATGTGGTATCTGATATCGTAATGTCCCTGATAATGTCTTCATTTTTCGTAAAGACCCGATCTAGAATATTTTCATTTCTCGTTGGCTCTGATATCTGCTGGTTGAGAGTAAGTTTGTCACAGAATCTAAGTAGTTCTCTAATCTGTGGTTGGTTAGGTCCCGATAGATTTCCTGGTATAATATTATTGTTTGCTATTCTCCATCTGAGACTTGGCAAGTGGAAGTCACCTCGGAAGATGATATCAGGTATCGGGTTCTCCAAATTATCAAGGCTATTCTCTATTTTGTTTATCTGTTCTGTGAATTCCTCGGCCGTTGCGTCTGGCGGTTTGTATATTAGTATAATCACTAAATTTATTTTCTCTATTTTTAATCCCAGTACCTCTACCACCTCATTTGTAACGTTAAGGAGCTCCGAGCATACAAGGTCTTCCCTAATATATAGACCCACTCCTCCATGTGACCTAATTTTCCTATCACACCTGTATAGGTTATATCCTGGAATCCAGATCTCACTAAGAATTCCCCAGCATGGGTTTCTGTGAAAGCTCCAAATACTGTATTTGACTCCGTGAGGAGGTCATCCTTCTGTCCCTGTCCTTAATTTCATTACCTGTTCCTTTACTGTTTTTTTCTCCTGATGTGGCTGTGCAGCAATTTAGGCTGAGTCTTTGCCTTGCTTGTAATGTCATTTTCGTATTGTCTTTCTGCCTCTCTTCTCATCCCGACATATTCATTCCTGGCACTCTGGTGTCTTTCTCTGCTCTCAAGTGTCCTGTTATTCCTATAGTTTCTCCACGCCCTTTTACTTTGCTGCTTTACTAGCCTACATCTCTGATTAAACCATGAGTTTCTCATCTTCATTTCATTGTTTTTCTTTTGGACTGGGACAAACTTGTTTGGTGCATCCTTGCACTTCTGCGTGATGTAGTCCGTCATGTCTTTGGCCGTCTTTCCCCTGAGCTCTGTTTCCCATGTTATATCTGTTAGGAATTTTCTTATCTCCTCATAGTTTCCCTTTTGGAATGCCAGCCTTTTGTTTTCAGTACCCCTCCTCGAGTTCAATAACCCTTCTTCAACCAGGTACTCAAACGCCAGTACCCTGTGATCGCTCATTCCTACTGGGGCCTCAAAACCGATTTCTCTTATGTCGGAGTCGTTGAGTGAAGACTAGGTCGAGTCTCGCTGGTTCATCGTTTCCTCTCATCCTTGTGGATTCCCTGACATGCTGGGTTAAAAAGTTTCTAGTCACCACCTCCAATAGTTTGGCTCTCCACATATCCTCGCCTCCATGCGGTTCTTTGTTCTCCCAGGCTATCCTTCCATGATTGAAGTCCCCCATGATGAGCAAATGGGATCTATTTCTACAGGCAGCAGAGGCTGCCCTCTCAATTATAGTGTTATCTGCCATGTTATTGTTGTCATACTCTTGACTGGGTCTTCTGTCATTTGGCGGAGGGTTATATTTCACGGCTACTACTTTTCTTGGTCCTCCCATTGCCATGGTTCCTGTTATGTAGTCTCTGAATCCCTCACAGCCCGGGATAGCCATCTCCTTGAAACTCCATTCCTTTCTCATTAGTAGGGCCACTCCGCCTCCTCCCCTACCTTCCCTCTCTTTCCTTTTTACTGTGTACTCCTGGGGAAACACGGCATTCGTTATGATTCCTGAGAGTTTTGTTTCAGTGAGTCCGATTACATCTGGGTTCACTTCTTGTGCACTTTCCCTTAGTTCACTTGCCTTGCTTGTGATCTCATCTATGTTCGAGTACATCACCCTGAAACTGACTCTCTTCTGCTTCTCCTCTGGGGGGGGGGGGGGACCTGTGGGATCTGGGATGAGTGGGAGCTGGGAGGATATGGTAGGGGAGACTGGTGGAGGAGGAAGGGTTTGGGGGGGGGTGGGGAAGAGGGAGAGGGTAGGGGGGTGGGAGAGAGGGGGAGAGTGAGAAGGGGAGGGTTGGGGGGAGAGTGAGTGGGGGAGGGGTTGTGGGGTGTGGGAGATTGGGAGGCTTGGGGGGGATGAAGGGCTTGAGGGGGATGGGGGAGAAGGGGGGCAGAAAAAGGGGGGGAGGGCTTGGGTGGCGTGGGGGGGAAGGGAGGGGTGAGGAAGAGGGGAGGGTTTAGGGGAGTGGTGGAGAGGGGGAAGGCTTAGGTGGGGTGGGGGAGAGTGGGGGGCGGGCTGTGGGTGTGTATGTGTGTGTAATTACCTAAGTGTCATTACAGGAAGAGAGCTACGCTCATGGTGTCCCGTCTTCCCAGCACTCTTTGTCATATAACGCTTTGAAACTACTGATGGTTTTGGCTTCCACCACCTTCTCACTTAGCTTGTTCCAACCGTCTACCACTCTGTTTGAAAAAAAAAAACTTTCTAATTTTTTTTTTTTTTTTTGGGGGGGGGGGGCACCTTTGTTTCCTTAGCTTGAATCTGCATTCTTTTATTCGTGAAGTTGCTGGTTTGAGGAATTCCTCTTGTCAATTTGATAGATTCCTGTTAGTATTTTGTAAGTGGAGATCATATTACCTCTTTTTTTCTATCTTGAGTGTGTGTGTGTGTGTGTGTGTGTGTACTCACCTAGTTGTACTCACCTAGTTGTGTTTGCGGGGGTTGAGCTCTGGCTCTTTGGTCCCGCCTCTCAACCGTCAATCAACAGGTGTACAGATTCCTGAGCCTATCAGGCTCTGTCATATCTACACTTGAAACTGTGTATGGAGTCAGCCTCCACCACATCACCCCCTAATGCATTCCATTTGTCAACCACTCTGACACTAAAAAAGTTCTTTCTAATATCTCTGTGGCTCATTTGGGCACTCAGTTTCCACCTGTGTCCCCTTGTGCGTGTTCCCCTTGTGTTAAATAGACTGTCTTTATCTACCCTATCAATCCCCTTCAGAATCTTGATGTGGTGATCATGTCCCCCCTAACTCTTCTGTCTTCCAGCGAAGTGAGGTTTAATTCCCGTAGTCTCTCCTCGTAGCTCATACCCTCAGCTCATGTGTGTGTGTCTGTGTGTGTGTGTGTGGTGTGTGTGTGTGTGTGTGTGTGTGTGTGTGTGTGTGTGTGTGTGTGTGTGTGTGTGTGTGTATGTGTGTGTACTCACCTAGTTGTACTCACCTAATTGTGCTTGCGGGGGTTGAGCTCTGGCTCTTTGGTCCCGCCTCTCAACCGTCAATCACAGGTGTACAGATTCCTGAGCCTATTGGGCTCTATCATATCTACACTTGAAACTGTGTATGGAGTCAGCCTCCACCACATCACTGCTTAATGCATTCCATTTAATAACTACTCTGATACTGAACAAATTCTTTCTAATGTCTCTGTGGCTCATTTGGGTTCGGGACACCTGTGTTTCTGTGTTCGTGTGCCACCCGTGCTAAATAGTTGGTCTTTATCCACCCGGTCAATTCCTCTGAGAATTTTGTAGGTGGTGATCATATCTCCCCTTATTCTTCTGTCTTCCAGGGACGTGAGGTTTAGTTCTCATAGCCTTTCCTAGTAACTCATACTTCTCAGTTCTGGGATTTGTCTGGTGGCAGACCTCTGAATCTTCTCTAAATTTGTCTTGTGTTTAACTAGGCATGAATTCCAGGCAGAAGCTGCATACTCCAGGATTGGTCTGACATAAGTGGTATACAAGGTTCTTAAAGATTGCTTACACAAGTTTCCAAAGATAGTTCTTATCTTGGCTATTCTAGCATATGCTGCTGATGATATCCTTTTGATGTTGGCCTCAGGGGACAGGTCTGGCGTGATATCAACCCCCAGATCTTACTCTCTCTCTGACTCTTGAAGTATTTAGTCTCCCAAATGATACCTTGTATCTGGTCTCCTGCTTCCTACCCCTATCTTCATTACATTACATTTGCTTGGGTTAAACTCTAACAACCATTTGTTCGACCATTCCTGCATCTTGTCCAGGTCTTCTTGAAGCCTCAAAGCTGTCCTCTGTGGTGTGTGTGTGTGTGTGTGTGTGTGTGTGGTGTGTGTGTGTGTGTGTGTGTGTGTGTGAGTGTGTGTGTGTGTGTGAGTGTGTGAAACTTGCAGGGGGAGGGATGCACAGGTGTGCAGGTCCAGTCGGAGGCGGCCAGGATCGGGAGGGAAAGTTTGGTTTGTTCATTATAATTCACACCACAACCATGTTGCGAGTGTTGGTGGTGGATGGCTTAGACACAGACGACAGATATATTATATATATATATATATATATATATATATATATATATATATATATATATATATATATATATATATATAAATATATATATATATATATATATATATATATATATATATATATATATATATATATATATATATATATATATATTATTAATATGACCGAAAAAGTAAGATTAATAATTCTAACACGAATTTTCTCAATCTTTCGTACATTTCTTTTCACTGTTGGAGGTAATTCAAAAATCAATTCTCCAAAATTCATTTTTATTTCTAGTCTGACGCGACACTTGAGCGCGTTTCGTAAACTTATTACATTTTCAAAGACTTTAGCTAACACATACACAACTGAATAGGAACTTACACATCTCCGATTTGTTTATATCTACATTTGAGTGGACGTGGATGGGGTGAGGTGTATTTAATAAGGTATTAATTTCATCAACACAAGCCAGAACATGAAGCAATGGGTATTGATAGAAGTGATTGCAGAAAGCCTATTGGTCCATATTTCTTGATGCTTCTATATTGGAGCGGAGTCTTGAGGTGGGTAGAATATAGTTGTGCATTAATTGGCTGTTAATTGCTGGTGTTGACTTCTTGATGTGTAATGCCTCGCAAACGTCAAGCCGCCTGCTATCGCTGTATCTATCGATGATTTCTGTGTTGTTTTACTAGGATTTCTCTGGCGATGGTTTGGTTGTGGGAAATTATATGTTCCTTAATGGAGCCCTGTTGCTTATGCATCGTTAAACGCCTAGAAAGAGATGTTGTTGTCTTGCCTATATACTGGGTTTTTTGGAGCTTACAGTCCCCAAGAGGGCATTTGAAGGCATAGACGACGTTAGTTTCTTTTAAAGCGTTCTGTTTTGTGTCTGGAGAGTTTCTCATGAGTAGGCTGGCCGTTTTCTGGTTTTATAGTAAATCGTCAGTTGTATCCTCTGATTTTTGTCTGTAGGGATAACGTTTCTATTAACAATATCTTTCAGGACCCTTTCCTCCGTTTCATGAGCTGTGGAAAAGAAATTCCTGTAAAATAGTCTAATAGGGGGTATAGGTGTTGTGTTGGTTGTCTCTTCAGAGGTTGCATGGCGTTTCACTTTCCTTCTTATGATGTCTTCGACGAAACCATTGGAGAAGCCGTTGTTGACTAGGACCTGCCTTACCCTACAGAGTTCTTCGTCGACTTGCTTCCATTCTGAGCTGTGGCTGAGAGCACGGTCGACATATGCGTTAACAAAACTCCTCTTGTACCTATCTGGGCAGTCGCTTTTGGCATTTAGGCACATTCCTATGTTCGTTTCCTTAGTGTAGACTGCAGTGTGGAAACCTCCGCTCTTTTCCATGACTGTTACATCGGGAAATAACTGAAGCATCAAGAAATATGGACCAATAGGCTTTCTGCAATCACTTCTATTCAATACCCATTGCTTCATGTTCTGGATTGTGTTGATGAAATTAATACCTAATTAAATACCACCTCACCCCATCCATCTCACTCAAATGTAGATAGAAACAAAATCGGAGATGTGTAAGTTCTATTCAGTTGTGTATGTGTTAGCTAAAGTCTTTGAAAATGTAATAAGTTTTACGAAACGCGCTCAAGTGTCGCGTCAGACTAGAAATAAAAAATGAATTTTGGAGAATTGATTTTTGAATTGCCTCCAACAGTGAAAAGAAATGTACGAAAGATTGAGAAAATTCGTGTTAGAATTATTAATCTTACTTTTTTCGGTCATATTTAATAATATATGTCTACAGGAAAGACTGCTACCAAAATAGACTAATATATATATATATATATATATATATATATATATATATATATATATATATATATATATATATATATATATATGAGTCAGACTGCTTGCAGCGGCGTCCAGCAGCCTAGTTGACCAGACAACCAACCGGGAGGCCTGGTCGGAGCCCGGGCCGCGTGGCTGTTGATCCCCGTAAGCTACACAAGATAGACACAAGGCAGGAAGGCTTACCACAAGCTATGGGATGGGGAAGCTCTCAGCCTGGTAACAGGAGTCAATAGCAGTGTCTGTTCCTGTACTCGCCTGTGTAAACAATAGTCTAATTATAGTACTGTAGCTGTGATGTGGTAAAAATCTTGCAGCAGTGTTAGTTACCTAAGAGCTAAACACGATATTTGGGAAGAGTTTTGTGCCATATATCATATATCCTGCGTTAACATTCGGCGTCAAGAAGAACATTCATGATTTAAATGAGGGTAAATGTTAGGGTGCAGGGCTACGAGTGCTATGCGCCTGCTACAAGAGTCGTGCATGTAGTCACAGACCTGACGATGATACACACCGTAGAGAAGTGAGTGTAGCGTCGCGAGAAGACATGTACGGAGGCCAGACGGGCAGGCGAGCCCCAAGGACGTGATGAAACACGTCTCTAGTGTGATGGCAGAAAGTAAGTGGTCTCAAGTATGGGAGAGCTGCCTCCATCCGTTTCTTTAACATTAGATATCATGGGAAGCTAAGAGGTTTGAGTCATTGCATAAGACGATGGACATTTGCAAGAGGCGGGGCGCAGGAGCTGCAGCTCGAGCCAGAAAAATGTGTTGTGTACTTACCTAACATTGCATACGTGTCCAAGGGTTTCTGCACTAGAGTGACTTATGTCGATGGTTCAAAAACTGGGTTACGGGTTCGATTTCCGGCCAGGACACAGTCCTAGGGTGGACCTAGGGTGGATCCAGGTCCTAGGGTAGACCTAGGTCCTAGGGTGGACCCAGGTCCTAGGGTGGACCCAGGTCCTAGGGTGGACCCAGGTCCTAGGGTGGACCCAGGTCCTAGGGTGGACCCAGGTTCTATGGTGGACCTAGGTCCTAGGGTGGACCTAGGTCCTAGGGTGGACCCAGGTCCTAGGGTGGACCCAGGTCCTAGGGTAGACCTAGGTCCTAGGGTGGACCCAGGTCCTAGGGTAGACCCAGGTCCTAGCGTGGACCCAGGTCCTAGGGTGGACCCAGGTCCTAGGGTGGACCCAGATCCTAGGGTAGACCCAGGTCCTAGGGTGGACCCAGGTCCTAGGGTGGACCCAGGTCCTAGGGTGGACCCAGGTCCTAGGGTAGACCCAGGTCCTAGGGTGGACCCAGGTCCTAGGGTGGACCCAGGTCCTAGGGTGGACCCAGGTCCTAGGGTGGACCCAGGTCCTAGGGTGGACCCAGGTCCTAGGGTGGACCCAGGTCCTAGGGTGGACCCAGGTCCTAGGGTAGACCCAGGTCCTAGGGTGGACCCAGGTCCTAGGGTGGACCTAGGTCCTAGGGTGGACCTAGGGTGGACCCAGGTCCTAGGGTGGACCCAGGTCCTAGGGTGGACCCAGGTCCTAGGGTGGACCAGGTCCTAGGGTGGACCCAGGTCCTAGGGTGAGACCTAGGTCCTAGGGTGGACCCAGGTCCTAGGGTGGACCCAGGTCCTAGGGTGGAACCAGGTCCTAGGGTGGACCCAGGTCCTAGGGTGGACCCAGGTCCTAGGGTGGACCCAGGTCCTAGGGTAGACCTAGGTCCTAGGGTGGACCCAGGTCCTAGGTGGACCCAGGTCCTAGGGTGGACCCAGGTCCTAGGGGTGGACCCAGGTCCTAGGTGGACCCAGGTCCTAGGGTGGACCCAGGTCCTAGGGTGGACCCAGGTCCTAGGGTAGACCCAGGTACTAGGGTGGACCCAGGTCCTAGGGTGGACCCAGGTCCTAGGGTGGACCCAGGTCCTAGGGTAGACCAGGTCTAGGGTGGACCCAGGTCCTAGGGTAGACCCAGGTCCTAGGGTGGACCCAGGTCCTAGGGTGGGACCCAGGTCCTAGGGTGGACCCAGGTCCTAGGGTGGACCCAGGTCCTAGGGGTGGACCCAGGTCCTAGGGTGGACCTAGGTCCTAGGGTGGACCTAGGTCCTAGGGTGGACCCAGGTCCTAGGGTGGACCTAGGTCCTAGGGTGGACCTAGGTCCTAGGGTGGACCCAGGTCCTAGGGTGGACCTAGGTCCTAGGGTGGACCCAGGTCCTAGGGTGGACCTAGGTCCTAGGGTGGACCCAGGTCCTAGGGTGGACCTAGGGTCCTAGGGTGGACCAGGTCCTAGGGTGGACCTAGGTCCTAGGGTGGACCTAGGTCCTAGGGTGGACCTAGGTCCTAGGGTGGACCCAGGTCCTAGGGTGGACCTAGGTCCTAGGGTGGACCCAGGTCCTAGGGTGGACCTAGGTCCTAGGGTGGACCTAGGTCCTAGGGTGAACTTAGGTCTAACATAATTCCTTTCCCAAAACCAACCAATAGAGTTTAATGACTTGGCTCTTGGTTATATCTGTGGCGTGATCTTCACCTTCCATAGCTATGTGACTCGTCTGACTGTGATGGGTGTTAAGGAGGAGGAACGACCAAGAGGTGTACTGATGGAGGGAATGTCTCAGTCTTCAGGAGGGAATGTCTCAGTCTTCAGGAGGGAATGTCTCAGTCTTTAGGGGGGGGAATGTCTGAGTCTTCAGGAGGGGAATGACTCAGTCTTCATGAGGGAATGTCTCAGTCTTCAGGGAGGAATGTCTCAGTCTTCAGGGGGGAATGTCTCAGTCTTCAGGGGGGAATGTCTCAGTCTTAAGGAGGGAATGTCTAAGTCTTCAGGAGGGAATGTCTCAGTCTTCAGGAGGGAATGTCTCAGTCTTCAGGAGGGAATGTCTCAGTCTTTAGGGGGGGGAATGTCTGAGTCTTCAGAAGGGAATGACTCAGTCTTCAGGGAGGAATGTCTCAGTCTTCAGGGGGGAATGTCTCAGTCTTCAGGGGGGAATGTCTCAGTCTTCAGGGGGGAATGTCTCAGTCTTCAGGGGGAAATGTCTCAGTCTTCAGGAGGGAATGTTTCAGTCTTCAGGAGGGAATGTCTCAGTCTTCAGGAGGGAATGTCTCAGTCTTCAGGGGGGAATGTCTCAGTCTTCAGGGGGAAATGTCTCAGTCTTCAGGAGGGAATGTTTCAGTCTTCAGGAGGGAATGTCTCAGTCTTCAGGAGGGAATGTCTCAGTCTTCATGAGGAATGTCTCAGTCTTTAGGGGGGGGGAATGTCTCAGTCTTCAGGGGGAATGTCTCAGTCTTCAGGAGGGAATGTCTCAGTCTTCAGGAGGGAATGTCTCAGTCTTCAGGGGGGAATGTCTCAGTCTTCATGAGGGAATGTCTCAGTCTTCATGAGGGAATGTCTCAGTCTTCAGGGGGGGGAATGTCTCAGTCTTCAGGGGGAATGTCTCAGTCTTCAGGAGGGAATGTCTCAGTCTTCAGGAGGGAATGTCTCAGTCTTCAGGGGGGAATGTCTCAGTCTTCAAGGGGAATGTCTCAGTCTTCATGAGGGAATGTCTCAGTCTTCAGGGGGGAATGTCTCAGTCTTCATGAGGGAATGTCTCAGTCTTCATGAGGGAATGCCTCAGTCTTCACGGGGAATGTCTCAGTCTTCAGGAGGGAATGTCTCAGTCTTCAGGGAGGGAATGTCTCAGTCTTCAGGAGGGAATGTCTCAGTCTTCAGGAGGGAATGTCTCAGTCTTCAGGGAGGGAATGTCTCAGTCTTCAGGAGGGAATGTCTCAGTCTTCATGAGGGAATGTCTCAGTCTTCAGGGGGGAATGTCTCAGTCTTCAGGAGGGAATGTCTCAGTCTTCAGGAGGGAATGTCTCAGTCTTCAGGAGGGAATATCTCAGTCTTCAGGGGGGAATGTCTCAGTCTTCAGGAGGGAATGTCTCAGTCTTCAGGGGGGAATGTCTCAGTCTTCAGGAGGGAATATCTCAGTCTTCATGAGGGAATGTCTCAGTCTTCAGGAGGGAATGTCTCAGTCTTCAGGAGGGAATGTCTCAGTCTTCATGAGGGAATGTCTCAGTCTTCAGGAGGGAATGTCTCAGTCTTCAGGAGGGAATGTCTCAGTCTTCATGAGGGAATGTCTCAGTCCTTCATGAGGGAATGTCTCAGTCTTCAGAGGGAATGTCTCAGTCTTCAGGAGGGAATGTCTCAGTCTTCAGGAGGGAATGTCTCAGTCTTCATGAGGAATGTCTCAGTCTTCATGAGGGAATGTCTCAGTCTTCAGGAGGGAATGTCTCAGTCTTCAGGAGGGAATGTCTCAGTCTTCATGAGGGAATGTCTCAGTCTTCAGGAGGGAATGTCTCAGTCTTCAGGAGGGAATATCTCAGTCTCAGGGAGGAATGTCTCAGTCTTCAGGGGGGAATGTCTCAGTCTTCATGAGGGAATGTCTCAGTCTTCAGGGGGAATGTCTCAGTCTTCAGGAGGGAATGTCTCAGTCCTCAGGGGGAATGTCTCAGTCTTCAGGAGGAATGTCTCAGTCTTCAGGGGGGAATGTCTCAGTCTTCAGGAGGGAATGTCTCAGTCTTCATGAGGGAATGTCTCAGTCTTCAGGGAGGAATGTCTCAGTCTTCAGGAGGGAATGTCTCCGTCTTCATGAGGGAATGTCTAAGTCTTCAGGGAGGAATGTCTCAGTCTTCAGGGAGGAATGTGTAGGTAGAGCCAAGAGTGTAGTAATTCCATCACCTCCGCCAACCTGCACAGTCTCTACATGCTTCTCCTTGTCTTACTATTTAGTTCATTTATTGTGCATGCAATACTCATTGTGTGAGTGTTTATTGTGCACCCAATACTCATCATGTGAGTGGTAATTTATTGTGCACCCAATACTCATCATGTGAATGGTACACATGATGAGTATGGGGTGCACAATAACCCACCGCTCACAGGATGAGTATGGGGTGCACAATGACCCACCACTCACAGGATGAGTATGGGGTGCACTAACCTACACGCTCACAGGATGAGTATGGGGTGCACAATAACCCACCGCTCACAGGATGAGTATGGGGTGCACAATAACCCATCGCTCACAGGATGAGTATGGGATGCACAATAACCCATCGCTCACAGATGAATATGGGGTGCACAATAACCCATCGCTCACAGGATGAGTATGGGGTGCACAATAACCCATCGCTCACAGGATGAGTATGGGGTGCACAATAACCCACCACTCACAGGATGAGTATGGGGTGCACAATAACCCATCGCTCACAGGATGAGTATGGGGTGCACAATAACCCCACCACTCACAGGATGAGTATGGGGTGCACAATAACCCACCACTCACAGGATGAGTATGGGGTGCACAATAACCCACCACTCACAGCATGAGTATGGGGTGCACAATAACCCACCACTCACAGCATGAGTATGGGGTGCACAATAACCCATCGCTCACAGGATGAGTATGGGGTGCACAATAACCCATCGCTCACAGGATGAGTATGGGGTGCACAATAACCCACCACTCACAAGATGAGTATGGGGTGCACAATAACCCACCGCTCACAGCATGAGTATGGGGTGCACAATAACCCACCACTCACAGCATGAGTATGGGGTGCACAATAACCCACCACTCACAGCATGAGTATGGGGTGCACAATAACCCACCACTCACAGCATGAGTATGGGGTGCACAATAACCCACCACTCACAGCATGAGTATGGGGTGCACAATAACCCACCACTCACAGCATGAGTATGGGGTGCACAATAATCAAGACACCCCAAGCAACAATAAGCTTCACACGATGCCTCAAATGATACTCACGTTGATGTCAGTTGAGTAACTCAACTGACAAACTTTGTTATAAACGTATTTTAAATATAAAACTGCATCAATTATTTCGCTGCTTGAAATGAAGATGAATGTCTGTGATAATAAACTAGCACTCTCAAAATCCCAAGCCTAATAGAATTAGTTTTTAATGTTACGGGATATATGGAATCATATTTACCACAGGCGCTTATCACATTCGCTAGGCTGACCTGTGTGTTGCTTGTCTATATTTGCTAGGCTGACCTGTGTGTTGCTTGTCTATATTTGCTAGGCTGACCTGTGTGTTGCTTGTCAACATTTACTAGGCTGACCTGTGTGTTGCTTGTCTATATTTGCTAGGCTGACTGTGTGTTGCTTGTCAACATTTGCTAGGCTGACCTGTGTGTTGCTTGTCAACATTTGCTAGGCTGACCTGTGTGTTGCTTGTCAACATTTGCTAGGCTGACCTGTGTGTTTGCTTGTCTATATTTACTAGGTCTGACCTGTGTGTTTGCTTGTCTATATTTGCTAGGCTGACCTGTGTGTTGCTTGTCTATATTTGTTAGGCTGACGTCAATGCTTTTGTCATCATGCGTCCTTGGGGATGTTGTTACCATACAAGATACCGTAATGTTGTAAACTAGGGCATTTGACCTTAAAACAGGGCAACATTAATAGACAAGACACCAGCTGGGTTCTGTCGCAGCGCTGCCGCCGCCAGGTCCTGGCCCCAGCCGTAGCCTAGCAAACACTAACGTCACCCGGCTAGCCAAATACTGCCATTACCCCTGAAAAAAGAATGGAAGTTGGAGGTAAACATAGGTTTTGTACTAAGGTACCGATCAGTCACCGTATACAAACACGAGGATATTGGTCTCCGTTTTGTATATAAATATAAACGTCTCTTACATGTTCGGTTCGCAATTGAACCTTTTAATTCCTACGAGTTACAGCGGCTACATTTGGTAGCACAAGTCACCACCGACTGAAACTCTTTCTGTCCGCATTATTTCTGCATCAAGACCGATGTGTAATGGGCAGGCCTTAGCTTGCGAGTGTTGTATATACTTCCATGTGTGAGGGTAGGGAGAAATCAGGGGAAAGCGCCACGCCATTACGACTATATAGCACCTTGGAAGGGGTCAGGATAAGGATCTGGGATAAGACGGGAGGCATGTGGGAGTGTTTACTCACTTAACTGTGTCTTAAGAGTCAAGTGCTACTTCTGGACCCCGTCTTCACAACTGCCGTTTGTCTTAAGCAATGACTGCCTTCTCTCCTGTTTTTGTTATCGTATCCTCTGTTTAAACTGTTTATTGAATGACTTCTGTTGTCTAATCTTCTACATTTATTCACCATTTACGATAAATAAGTTCTTGCTAGCATCCGCGCAATTCATCTGTTTTCTTGTGTCCAGCAATATTCTCTTGCTCCTCCTGGCCTCACACTGAGCCATGTTTACCTGCCTTGTTTACTTGGGGAGTGACTCAGTCTCTTGTTTACTTGTCTGTAGTTATGTATCACCATCACTCCGTGTTCTTGTGTATGGTCTTATCCCTCTGCAAGATAGGCCGGTGCGCTCAGACCCGTACACTAGGCTCGTTGTATACCTCGACACTTATAGTTTGGCTTTGTCTT
Source organism: Procambarus clarkii (assembly GCF_040958095.1). Classification (NCBI taxonomy): domain Eukaryota; kingdom Metazoa; phylum Arthropoda; class Malacostraca; order Decapoda; family Cambaridae; genus Procambarus; species Procambarus clarkii. The sequence goes on from NC_091225.1 coordinate 23,083,671, forward strand.
TCTTTAGGAGGGTTCCAAGCCGGGGATGTATACTGTTGACTGGGTCTCGTGTGGACCGCAGTATGAAGGGCATCGTTTCCTAATTCCCTGAAAGTTATTCTTACATTCACCAGCTCTGCATAGTTAGCTGATGTTATCCTGCTACTGCTGTATGCCTCGGGGTATTAGGCTGAGGTATTATGTTATTGTTTTATATAAGTTTCAGGTTCTCCTCAGTTGCAGGAAATCGTCGTTTCTTCAGTTCTCGTGATATTTTAGGTTTCTGGATGTAGCTTTATTATCCATATCTCAGCCCAGTTCTTGAGATTATCTTGGTCATTCTTCATTTTGTTGCAATCTCTGTTCTGATTCTTCTCATCAGTTTTCCGTCGTCCGTGGTTCGTATCCCGCACAATTCAAAGAAATAAAATTAAATTGATTTACATAATCGTTTCTCCTTGGTTAGGTTATTGACATACCAGAAACAGTGACCTTTGTGGTAGCTTGTTACATCACTCTCAGCTCTCAAGCAGCTCCCGATCACTTGGGCTGGACGGTAGAGCGACGGTCTCATTACTTCCAGGTCGGCGTCCAATCCCCGACCGTCCACCATGTGGTTGGACACCATTCCTTTCTTTCGTCCCATCCCAAATCCTTATCCTCATATCGCTTCCAAGTGTTATACAGTCGTAATGGCTTAGGGGTGGGAGGGGAGGTAGAAATAGCCTAAGCTACTCTATCCCTTTGAGATGTATTCTTTCTTGTCTCAATAAACATACTTGAACGGCTTAGTGCTTTCTCCTGATAAATATCTTACCTTATCTCAAACCTCTATCCCTTGACTTGCCACCCTTTATAATGACACCATTTATAATGACACCATTTATAATGTCACCCTTATAATGACACCATTTATAATGACACCATTTATAATGACACCATTTATAATGACACCATTTATAATGACACCATTTATAATGTCACCCGTTGTTTTATATGTTTAAATATTCTCCTTCAGAATTAAGCACCATCCCAACAGCCTGTGCTCGGTTCCCTGTGTTCTGCGGAAATCTCCTGCGTGGAGCTGTTATCAAAGTCCTTCTAACAATCTACTTATCTTTCGTTTTCCGTCTTTATCGGAATTACCGTGTACACTCCCCGCAAGTTTGTCAGCCAGGAATTTCCTTCCTGTGTCCATACGAAGTTCATAATTTTTGTGTGATTATTTTGTCTTGTTGATTGTCGTCTCTGGTGCAGGGTATGCCTCTTAGTGGCTTGCAGTTTGAGGTTATTGCCTAGCGATGTTCTGAATTTAGGTGCTAGATGGGTTGTGTTCTGTTAGTTTAAACAGTGACCTCCTTCTCTGATGTTTTTTATATTATAATCGCTAATGGTTTAGCCTGCTCTATAGCAGCCTCTTTTAGCTCTCAAGGTTTGTCTGCTCTTGTTTATTTTGTCACATTTAGATATTCTACTAGCTTGCTTACTTAACAAGCAGGTAAGTAAGCACTTACTTACAAGCAGGTAGCTCACTTGCTTGCTCACTTTTTTCTCTCTCACATCCTGCCCGAGACGCTGTGCGTATTAGAGGCTGTAGTCATATTATATACTAGCTCTATCTAGAAATCCCAAAATTCTGCTTGTAACTCATTTTGTATGTATGAGCTTTTCCCTAAATAAAATATTATTATTATTACTTGTGTTATGATAGCTGTGTTAACTTGTCTTGCCTCCCCACTCTTCTCCTTCATCTGGTACCTATTTAGGGGCTAATTGGGTGCCTTTATGTATCGTATACCACTGGCAGCTTGCCGAGTCGCGCTCTCTGTACCCATAACTCTTTTGTAAAGTTCAGACGCTTTGTCATTCACAACTGTCTTCTTCTTCTGATGTATCGTCGTAATGGTTCTGTTGCGCCTACCCTCCAAGCTGTGATATTATTTTCTCTGCCTCTCGTCTTGTCCAACATCCTCTTTCTTCATCCTTTGGCAGCAGATAATTATTATTCTGTGTTCTACAGTGCCTATGTAGAATGTTCTACAGTGCCTATGTAGAATTGTTCTACAGTGCCTATGTAGAATGTTCTACAATGCCTATGTAGAATGTTCTACAGTGCATAATGTAGAATGTTCTACAGTGCCATATGTAGAATATTCTGCAGTGCCTGTGTAGAATGTTCTACAGTGCCTATGTAGAATATTCTGCAGTGCCTATGTAGAATGTTCTACAGTGCCTATGTAGAATGTTCTACAGTGCCTGTGTAGAATGTTCTACAGTGCCTATGTAGAATGTTCTACAGTGCCTATGTAGAATGTTCTACAGTGCCTATGTAGAATGTTCTACAGTGCCTATGTAGAATGTTCTACAGCCTATGTTCTACATTTCCTGTTTTAGAATGGCTTTATTCATTGTGTCCGGGACAGGAAGCCAGTGAATATATTATATGTTAGGCTTAATTTGTATATGGAGGTCTCCCTCTCCTTTCGTCTTAATCCAAGGTCCAATTACTGACCCTCTTCGTAGGATGCAACCCCACAACAAACTGACTTACTGACTTTCCTGGGTACTTACTGCTAGGTGAACAGACGCATTAGGCAATAGGAAATGCGCCCAACCATTTCTGTCCCGCCCGGGATACGAACCCGGAATTCTTGATTGTGAGTCGAGAACGGACCCGATTGTACTCTCCTGCAATACTGTGTCTGTTCCATTGTGTTTTCCTCTTCCTCTTTTCCTCAAGGCACTATTGTTTAACCACGGGCTGGCTTCGTGGTTCGATTGCTCGTCTCTCAGGAATCGGAATCATCTTCGGCTCTCCAACATTCCTCAGTTTACGTCCATCATTTGTTTATATTGAGCTTCCTCGGGTTCCTCTGTCCAACTGCTCTCATTATTGGTATTGTCTAACATATTACCTTGTGTGCTGGCCTTTACCTCTCACCCTCCCTTCTCTTCAAACTCTTTATCATTACTAAACAACCAAATATAAGGTTGTCGTAGCCACTGGCTCCTAGCAGGCTCGTAGACTTCCTGGGGATAATGTTTAGTGGGGGGGGTTTATATATTTATATATATATATTATATATATATATATATATATATATATATATATATATATATATATATATATATATATATATATATATATATGTCGTACCTAATAGCCAGAACGCACTTCCTCAGCCTACTATTCAAGGCCCGATTTGCCTAATAAGCCAAGTTTTCATGAATTAATGTTTTTTCGTCTACCTAACCTACCTAACCTAACCTAACCTAGCTTTTTTTGGCTACCTAACCTAACCTTACCTATAATTATAGGTTAGGTTAGGTTAGGTAGGGTTGGTTAGGTTCGGTCATATATCTACGTTAATTTTAACTCCAATAAAAAAAAAATTGACCTCATACATAGAGAAAAGGATTGCTTTATCATTTCATAAGAAAAAAAACTATAGTAAATATATTAATTCAGGAAAACTTGGCTTATTAGGCAAATCGGGCCTTGAATAGTAGGCTGAGAAGTGCGTCTGGCTATTAGGTACGACATATATATATATATATATATATATATATATATATATATATATATATATATATATATATATATATATATATAATATGTATATATATGCCCAGGATGCCATAGGAAGTCAAATATCCAAGTGCTAATGTTGTGGAGTGACTTTTCCAAGATATATTATTGCCTGGAGAGTTTTCTGGCATATCAGCTCATTCCGGTACACAGTGAACCAATCGTCGCACTTCTCTGCGAAAATTGTCGAAAATTTATTGGTGGTAATAACTAGTAGACTGCATGTTTACAATACTACTCTCCAGGCAACAAAATATCTTGGATAAGTCGCTCCACAACATTAGCATTTGGACCGTCGACTTCCTATAGCGTCACCTGCCATATATTTACTTCTAATTTTCTTTATGATTATAGATTTTCGTTAACATTATAGGGAGTAAATATATAAGATTTCTTCATTACTTACGTAATGCTAGAAGGCTCTGGAGAGTGTTTGCTGGTATATCAACCTCCTGTACCTAACCTAATCTAACCTCCAGACTACACTATCTTGGATAAGTCGCTCCACAACATTGTCGCTTGGATCGTCGACTTCCTATGGCGTCACCTGCCACTTAGTTTCGTCTAATTTTGTTTATAACATTTTATTATTTCAGAGTAAAAATATATTTTGTTCATATTTTACAGTCAGTACCAACATTAAAGTGAGTAAATATGCCATATATCTTAATTACTTACGTAATGCTAGGAGGCTTTGGGTAATACGATGGCCTGCTCCTCACCTCTACTGTTATTGACTCTAGTTATGTTACCTAGCAGTAAATAGGTACCTGGGAGTTAGTCAGCTGTCACGGGCTGCTTCCTGGGGGTGGAGGCCTGGTCCGAGGACCGGGCCGCGGGGACACTAAAGCCCCGAAATCATCTCAAGATAACCTCAAGATAGCCATACGTCCTGGCGACGACCACCATGTCAGTCAAGAGTCACAGTGTAGTGTGTGGGTTATAGTCCATGAGGCGACAAAAGGGGCGGAGTCTAGCGGGAGTATATGTGTTATAAATATACTGAATGGTAACTCTACCCAACACACCCGGCAACACCCGTGGTAGAACGGTCAGGTCACAAGCAAGGTCAGGTCACTGCAAGGTCAGGTTACTGCAAGGTCAGGTCACTGCAAGGTCAGGTTACTGCAAGGTCAGGTCACTGCAAGATCAGGTCACAGCAAGGTCAGGTTACAGCAAGGTCAGGTCACAGCAAGGTCAGGTCACTGCAAGGTCAGGTTACAGCAAGGTCAGGTTACAGCAAGGTCATGTCACTGCAAGGTCAGGTCACTGCAAGGTCAGGTCACGGCAAGGTCAGGTTACAGCAAGGTCAGGTCACTGCAAGGTCAGGTCACAGCAAGGTCAGGTTACAGGCAAGGTCAGGTCACAGCAAGGTCAGGTCACTGCAAGGTCAGGTCACAGCAAGGTCAGGTTACAGCAAGGTCAGGTCACAGGCAAGGTCAGGTCACTGCAAGGTCAGGTTACAGCAAGGTCAGGTTACAGCAAGGTCATGTCACTGCAAGGTCAAGGTCACTGCAAGGTCAGGTCACTGCAAGGTCAGGTCACAGCAAGGTCAGGTCACAGCAAGGTCAGGTCACTGCAAGGTCAGGTCACAGCAAGGTCAGGTCACAGCAAGGTCAGGTCACTGCAAGGTCAGGTCACTGCAAGGTCAGGTTACAGCAAGGTCAGGTTACAGCAAGGTCAGGTCACTGCAAGGTCAGGTCACTGCAAGGTCAGGTCACAGCAAGGTCAGGTCACAGCAAGGCCAGGTCACTGCAAGGTCAGGTCACTGCAAGGTCAGGTCACAGCAAGGTCAGGTCACTGCAAGGTCAGGTCACAGCAAGGTCAGGTCACTGCAAGGTCAGGTCACTGCAAGGTCAGGTTACAGCAAGGTCAGGTTACAGCAAGGTCAGGTTACAGCAAGGTCAGGTCACTGCAAGGCCAGGTCACTGCAAGGTCAGGTCACAGCAAGGTCAGGTCACTGCAAGGTCAGGTCACTGCAAGGTCAGGTCACAGCAAGGTCAGGTCACTGCAAGGTCAGGTTACAGCAAGGTCAGGTTACAGCAAGGTCAGGTCACAGCAAGGTCAGGTCACTGCAAGGTCAGGTCACAGCAAGGTCAGGTCACAGCAAGGTCAGGTCACTGCAAGGTCAGGCCACTGCAAGGTCAGGTCACAGCAAGGTCAGGTCACTGCAAGGTCAGGTCACTGCAAGGTCAGGTCACTGCAAGGTCAGGTCACTGCAAGGTCAGGTCACTGCAAGGTCAGACCACCTGCACCACTCGACATTTGAGCTAAGGAATATGTTTTGGTCTTTGTCTCTTGCGGAGGGAGGGAATTACCAAGGGAAAGTGCCAAGCCATCACGACTATATAGCACTGGAAAGGGCTCAGGATCAGGATTTGGGATGGGACAGAGGGAAGAGATGGTGCCCAACCACTTGGACGGCAAAGCATTGAACGCCGACTTGCATGAAGTGAGACCGTCGCTCTACCGTCCAGCCCAAGAGGTTGGACAGCCTAAGCCCAAGTTTCTGAACGATTTAATAATAATAATAGTCACCAGAGGGTTCAATTACAATATTTACCTGAATTTACCTGAGGGCCACTAACACTAGTGGCCTCGGCGAGGACGGGAAGCCGGCGGCTTACCCCATTTCTAATGATAATCTTTTCCAGTTTGATTTTGAAATTCAACAGTCTTTGCATTAACGGCTTCATCGGGTAGGCGGTTCCATGGGTTAATAACCCTATGGGTGAAAAACCATCTTCTGTTCTCAGTCCAACATTGTGGGCTTATTGAGCTTGACACAGTTGCTCCTTGTTTGTGTTACATCTGACCTTTTACATGAGTACTGACCTTTTACATGAGTACTGACCTTTTACATGAGTACTGACCTTTACATGAGTACTGACCTTTTCATGAGTACTGACCTTTTACATGAGTACTGACCTTTTACATGAGTACTGACCTTTACATGAGTACTGACCTTTTACATGAGTACTGACCTTTTACATGAGTACGACCTTTTACATGAGTACTTACATGAGTCCTGACCTTTTACATGAGTACATTACATGAGTACTGACCTTTTTACATGAGTACATTACCGCGTACTGACCTTTTACATGAGTACATTACATGAGTAACTGACCTTTTACATGAGTACATTACATGAGTACTGACCTTTTACATGAGTACATTACATGAGTACTGACTCTTTACATGAGTACATTACATGAGTACTGACCTTTTACATGAGTACATTACATGAGTACTGACCTTTTACATGAGTACATTACACGAGTACTGACCTTTTACATGAGTACATTACATGAGTACTGACCTTTTACATGAGTACATTACATGAGTACTGACCTTTTACATGAGTACATTACATGAGTACTGACCTTTTACATGAGTACATTACATGAGTACTGACCTTTTACATGAGTACATTACATGAGTACTGACCTTTTACATGAGTACATTACATGAGTACTGACCTTTTACATGAGTACATTACACGAGTACTGACCTTTTACATGAGTACATTACACGAGTACTGACCTTTTACATGAGTACATTACATGAGTACTGACCTTTTACATGAGTACATTACACGAGTACTGACCTTTTACATGAGTACATTACACGAGTACTGACCTTTTACATGAGTACATTACATGAGTACTGACCTTTTACATGAGTACATTACACGAGTACTGACCTTTTACATGAGTACATTACACGAGTACTGACCTTTTACATGAGTACATTACACGAGTACTGACCTTTTACATGAGTACATTACACGAGTACTGACCTTTTACATGAGTACATTACACGAGTACTGACCTTTTACATGAGTACATTACACGAGTACTGACCTTTTACATGAGTACATTACACGAGTACTGACCTTTTACATGAGTACATTACACGAGTACTGACCTTTTACATGAGTACATTACACGAGTACTGACCTTTTACATGAGTACATTACACGAGTACTGACCTTTTACATGAGTACATTACACGAGTACTGACCTTTTACATGAGTACATTACACGAGTACTGACCTTTTACATGAGTACATTACACGAGTACTGACCTTTTACATGAGTACATTACACGAGTACTGACCTTTTACATGAGTACATTACACGAGTACTGACCTTTTACATGAGTACATTACACGAGTACTGACCTTTTACATGAGTACATTACACGAGTACTGACCTTTTACATGAGTACATTACACGAGTACTGACCTTTTACATGAGTACATTACACGAGTACTGACCTTTTACATGAGTACATTACACGAGTACTGACCTTTTACATGAGTACATTACACGAGTACTGACCTTTTACATGAGTACATTACACGAGTACTGACCTTTTACATGAGTACATTACACGAGTACTGACCTTTTACATGAGTACATTACACGAGTACTGACCTTTTACATGAGTACATTACACGAGTACTGACCTTTTACATGAGTACATTACACGAGTACTGACCTTTTACATGAGTACATTACACGAGTACTGACCTTTTACATGAGTACATTACACGAGTACTGACCTTTTACATGAGTACATTACACGAGTACTGACCTTTTACATGAGTACATTACACGAGTACTGACCTTTTACATGAGTACATTACACGAGTACTGACCTTTTACATGAGTACATTACACGAGTACTGACCTTTTACATGAGTACATTACACTAGTACTGACCTTTTACATGAGTACATTACACGAGTACTGACCTTTTACATGAGTACATTACACGAGTACTGACCTTTTACATGGAGTACATTACACGAGTACTGACCTTTTACATGAGTACATTACACGAGTACTGACCTTTTTACATGAGTACATTACACGAGTACTGACCTTTTACATGAGTACATTACACGAGGTACTGACCTTTTACATGAGTACATTACACGAGTACTGACCTTTTACATGAGTACATTACACGAGTACTGACCTTTTACATGAGTACATTACACGAGTAGACTGACCTTTTACATGAGTACATTACACGAGTACTGACCTTTTACATGAGTACATTACACGAGTACTGACCTTTTACATGAGTACATTACACGAGTACTGACCTTTTACATGAGTACATTACACGAGTACTGACCTTTTACATGAGTACATTACACGAGTACTGACCTTTTACATGAGTACATTACACGAGTACTGACCTTTTACATGAGTACATTACACGAGTACTGACCTTTTACATGAGTACATTACACGAGTACTGACCTTTTACATGAGTACATTACACGAGTACTGACCTTTTACATGAGTACATTACACGAGTACTGACCTTTTACATGAGTACATTACACGAGTACTGACCTTTTACATGAGTACATTACACGAGTACTGACCTTTTACATGAGTACATTACACGAGTACTGACCTTTTACATGAGTACATTACACGAGTACTGACCTTTTACATGAGTACATTACACGAGTACTGACCTTTTACATGAGTACATTACACGAGTACTGACCTTTTACATGAGTACATTACACGAGTACTGACCTTTTACATGAGTACATTACACGAGTACTGACCTTTTACATGAGTACATTACACGAGTACTGACCTTTTACATGAGTACATTACACGAGTACTGACCTTTTACATGAGTACATTACACGAGTACTGACCTTTTACATGAGTACATTACACGAGTACTGACCTTTTACATGAGTACATTACACGAGTACTGACCTTTTACATGAGTACATTACACGAGTACTGACCTTTTACATGAGTACATTACACGAGTACTGACCTTTTACATGAGTACATTACACGAGTACTGACCTTTTACATGAGTACATTACACGAGTACTGACCTTTTACATGAGTACATTACACGAGTACTGACCTTTTACATGAGTACATTACACGAGTACTGACCTTTTACATGAGTACATTACACGAGTACTGACCTTTTACATGAGTACATTACACGAGTACTGACCTTTTACATGAGTACATTACACGAGTACTGACCTTTTACATGAGTACATTACACGAGTACTGACCTTTTACATGAGTACATTACACGAGTACTGACCTTTTACATGAGTACATTACACGAGTACTGACCTTTTACATGAGTACATTACACGAGTACTGACCTTTTACATGAGTACATTACACGAGTACTGACCTTTTACATGAGTACATTACATGAGTACTGACCTTTTACATGAGTACTGACCTTTTACATGAGTACATTACATGAGTACTGACCTTTTACATGAGTACTGACCTTTTACATGAGTACTGAGCCCGTGCGAGACAACCAGGTTATTCGACCTTTAACGGCCATGTCGTTATCCAGCCTATGATTCCTTGTTATAGTTTGTTTATATGGGGCTATATGTTGGTGCTGCTCTATGACAGGTGTTGCTCTATGACAGGTGTTGCTCTATGACAGGTGTTGTGGGTGTTGCTCTATGACAGGT
>NC_091225.1:23394243-23549243 GCF_040958095.1 Procambarus clarkii
CAGAAGGGCAGGAGCGAAAAGACTCATTAGGAGGAGCAAAATCGCTCCCAGGAAAACTAGGAGCGCCGAGACAGTGTGAAGAGAAGAGATATTCACAAAAGAACAAAAAGGCCAACACCCAGACGCTGCTGGGAAGAGGACCCACAAGCCCTAGAAAGGACCGGAGGGAAGCTCATCCAAATGACGACAGACGCACCAGAAAAAGGGAAGGAGCAAAACAGTCACGAACCTTCGAGAACAAAAAGAAGCAAACACAAAGGACGAAGGCCCCAAAACCCCGTCGCACCCGAGACTAAAAGTCATGCAGAAACCCCAAGAAGAGGGAGACATGACGGAAGAAGGCCCGTCCCGGAAAAAGGGGCGAAGATCGTAGAAAAGCACCTACCGACAGGACGGAAACAACGGGTACAACAGACAAGGAAACCAAGCCCAGGGAGGGGCCGACGCCCACAAAGCACGTGCCGAGAGGGGGAACGGACAACCCCACACCACAAAACTGCAAGTCACCCCCAGAGGGTTAGAAACACCCCGGCGGGGACCAACGGGGCCTGAGGCCTCTCACGTGAGCCCCACCCCAGCCCCGGGAACCCACCCTGCAGGCCCCGGGGCCGAGCTATCCCCTCAAAGCCCCAGCGTCAAGAAAACCCCGGGGCAGCAATGAAAAACACGAAGGAAGGGAGCCCACTAGGCTCTGGAACTTGAACCGAAACCGGAGGATAGGCGAGGGGCGAGATGAAGACCCCAAGCTCATCCCCAGCCAGCACAATGAGGCGAGGACAAGACAGTGAAACCAAGGAACCTGGAAAAACCAGGCCCAGCACGGCAAGACCGGCAAGGAAGGAGAGCCCCAGAGGGAGCACGGAAGGGCCGAACATAACGCCACAACCAACCCCGACACGCAGCTGCAGTACCAAGACCGCAGCAAAACGTCACCACACTCCCCGAGGAAGCAACAGAGAAGATAGATAAAATGTACACGAGTGGCACACAAGGGGACATAGGCGGAAACCGAGCACCCAACTGCGCCACAGGGATGGTAGAAGAAACGTGTGCAGTGTAACAGGCAATCAAAGGAACACATTAGGCAGCCCAACATGGGCTGACCCTATACACAGCCCCAAGAGCAGAGATGAGAGTGCCCAAGAAGCACAGAATCTGCCCGACAGGCAGAACCCAACCTGCAAACACAAGGAGGCGAACACAAAACCTCCGACACAGGAAAAACGTACTACCAAACAGGTACCCCCACCGTTGCACTGCGGAACAAGGTGGAGGCGGGGACCCGAACTCAAGCAAGGTTAGACAAGCATAGGAGAGGGGCAGGAGGAGTACAGGCAGGAACCGCCTCTGAAGGGACAAGAGGCCACCTGCAGACACCCGTGAACCGAGGAACGAATCAGGTGGAGAACAAGAGCTGCCCAGTATGGGCTAATAGCCCTGCAGTAGGCACCTCGGGTGATACGGTCCACTTTCTCAAGTACGTATGTACACCCATTCCTACTCCCAAAAACAAAAACAGCGTCAGGATGAAGAAGACGCCAAAACCGCACCAACTCACCTGCAGAACATAGGCCCTGAAGGGCCATGACGCAAGCGTTCGAGTCCGTATCCGCCGGAGGCGGCCAGTGCGCCCACGCTGGAGAGGATGGGAGCAGCGAAGGAGGCTCCCCACCCTAGAATGCAGGGAAAAACCTCATGAATTCCACACGGCGGCACCCCAGAACACCCCCAAAGCAACGGGACACAGATGGAAATAAGAAAAGAACGAGAGGCGAAGCCCCCCCGAGAGAATTGGAGCAGAACACGTGTGCACACCGCCCAGAACCAAAACAAACTCCCACGGCGCATGCGCAGGACGCGAAAGAAAGTAGCCCAACCAGGCGAGAAGAAGCCCAACCAGGCGCGAAGTAGCCCAACCAGGCGCGAAGTAGCCCAACCAGGCGCGAAGTAGCCCAACAAGGCGAGAAGTAGCCCAATAAAGCGAGAAGTAGCCCAATAAAGCGAGAAGTAGCACAACAAGGCGAGAAGTAGCCCAACCGGCTACAAGGAGCCCAACCGGCCACAAAGGTGCCCAAACGGCCACAAACGAGCCCAAACGGCTACAAAGGAGCCCAAACGGCGACAAGGAGCCCAAACTACTACAAGGAGCCCAAACGGCTACAAGGAGCCCAAACGGCTACAAGGAGCCCAAACGGCTTCAAGGAGCCCAACCTGTCCAGAACAGAAGGAACCAGTATGGAGGCAAACTCCGGGACATGCAGGAGGAAGCCGCAAAGGCCAACCGCACCGCAGGCGAAGAGATGCGGGTAACTGAAAACCTCCTGAAGACGGAACCGAAGAAACCACAGGGACACGGAACCGAACCCGGGGAGGAGCAGAACCCAAGCCCAAATCGTATGCAGAGGGGGGAAAGAAAACCCCACTCCTCGTAACAGTAAGCCCCGCTCAGAAGGACTGAAATCCAGGCGGGGCGCAATGGAGCCCAAGGCTCCCAAGGCCGCTCCTTCCCAACCCCAGGAGCCTCTGCACCAGGCCCCGGGGCAGAGTCGACCTCCAAAGCCCCGGCCTCACAAGAAAAAGCCGGGGCAGCCGAGAGAGCTGAAAGAAAAGGGGGCCCACTGGTCAAAACCCCGGAGCATCGGCCGGAGGAACAGACTTGAATGCCTCTGCAGCTACCCCGGACGGGGCAACCCCCAAAACTGCCCAAGTCTCAGAACCTCTAACCCCGCCCCGACCCCGAAGCCTGCAGATGCGTAGGGGCCGGAAGCAGGAGGGGGAAAAACAAGGGGGGCGTGGAAGGAACCAAGGCCGAAGCGACCAAAACCACCCAAGTCTGGGTCCCTACACAAGCGGGGCAGCATCGGGGCGTCCGGGGAAGCAACAAACCAGAGCGCGTTGCAACATCCTACCCTGCAATGCGCGAGCTGCCTGCACCCACGGGAATTCATCAGCAGACTGGGTGAATGGAGTCACGAACAAGCAACAAAGCTCGCAGGACTCAAGGGTCGAATGTGTCACCGACCCAACAGGCAGCATGATGGAGGCAAAAACAAGGAGAGTCACCCTGAGACAAAGGGACAGAGCAACCCTCAAATCGCACAAAGCGAGAGGGGACGCAAGGGTCTCCACTATCGAACCCGAGAGCCCCCAGGGGGGTTTCCCAGGACCCCTAGACTGGGTCTGCTAAGGGTTATCCCAGGCAGGGTACTGCTAATTGGCGCCCCAAACTACCAAGCAAACTGCTAAAGCTGAACCCACGGGACGTGTCCACTCGCGAGGGCAAAGCAGGGGGGTGCCACCACACAAACGAACCTAATATAAGGGGGGGGGGGAAACAAGGAAGACCCCCTACCAGGCAAAAACAAAAAGAAAAAACCACACAAGTGGACAACGTACCCAGAGGGAACAGAGCCGGCCGCTGTCATAGGTGAAAACTAGCTACGCAGTACCCTGCACCCCACCAGTGCGATAACTACCGCTTACCCCAAGGTAAACAAGGGAGTGAAACCCCCAAACCCTAGGGGCGGCCAAATGCCAAGCAGTGAAAAGCCAACAGAGGTAGACCCAAGGTGACTTGTGGAAGGCAACCCCAAGCCCCAAGGGCGGTACTTACAGGGCACTCAGGGAAGGTGACCCTAAGCACATGAAGCCTGAGTACCTGAGAATACTACTCCCAGCTCACACGACCACCGTAAGAGCAGCACTGCAAACAAGTCACAGCACTGGGACAAGACTGGAGCTGGAGCCACACGACCGTGCATGATCCCATCAGCCGAGGAACTGAGGTGGAGATCGCCGGCGCGGGGGTCTGGGGCTCCCCCTTCCCCCTCCCGGGGAGGGGGGAGCTGCGCAGACATGCGGCGCGGCTCACGTGACGTCATGCTTGTTAGTTCGTTTTCCTGGGGGAGTTCTGTCCACTCGTTTGTCAATTTTGTTGTTTAACCAGAATAGGGGTTTGTTTTGTGGCGCTTACCTTTCTGGGTGCCTGTCCCGGTCGATGGCAGATATAGAATGCTCCAAATCACATGTGCATTTCTATGGGCCATTGCTCCCCGTGCCTCTCTGAGGGGGCCAGGTTCTGGCTCGTGGTCCCCGGTAGGCCTAGAACTCCACCCACATCGACTGATGCAAAATAGTTAGGGTATCCATATCAGCCATGGATAGCACCGGGAAGCTGTAGGGGCTCCCCCCAGAAAACATGACTTTGAGAAGAAGTATAGGTTAGGAATCGTCTCCAAAGAATTTTCAAAGAATTACTCATCATTGATATCTAAAATAATTAGGAGGGCCAAAATGAAATACTACGAAGATAAATTTTACCCACACAAAGGGCAATATTAACACTTTTCTGAGATCTTCACTTGGATGTACGAGTGGTTTATTTAAGCGCTTGTCGGATCACGACGTACATTTACGGTCAGTGTTATAGTGGGTATATACTACTCGATCGACTTGGGGTTTGTATGAATATCTTTGCCATTAAATTTCCGTTTTCTCTAATAGGCACAGTGCCTATTTGAGAAAATGGCAATGTATTGTAACTTAGAGGAGAGACTATTGAGTTGGTGACACAACGAGGGTAATCGCCAACTCCACACACTCTTGTGTTCGCCGCGATCATGATTCTACATTTATATGCATATGTCTGTGTAGAGAATTTTATTGCGAGTTCAGTGATATAAAATTTAACGCTGTAGGACTAATGTGGAGCTGACAACAAACAAAAGAGTATGAACATTTTGTAGCTGTTTGGGCGTACAGCGAGACGGCAAGTGATCTACGTTTTTATTTATTTCGTGATGGAATAGCTAATGCTTTGGTTACATTTTATACATATGATCTTGTAGAGAATTTTATTGCCAACACATTGATACCAAAAGGAAATACGTAGCTCGAGAATTGGTGTCAGGAGAGTGAAAAGATTACACACTGTTTGGCGTTTACGCTCATGAGAAAAAAACGCCGCGTGCACAATGCGCAGAGTTTTTTGGCGGGTACCGCGCGCATTAAAGTGTTAAGAAAACATGGAGCACAATTTCTCAAATAATAGGATCAAAGAAGATTTTAAATAACAAACCAATAATCTTGTCAAATAATGATGGTCTGCTTTCAGCCTCTGACACTGCTCTTGAATTCAATAGGTTTCTTCTCTTCCATTGGGTCATCCCTTGCAAATGATATTCCATCTTCCAGTATTAATATTTAGGACTATCTTACATGTAATATCCACAGTCTCTGTATCTAATGCCTACTAATTCCACTGATGTTACTGACATAATCCTTTCCATTAAAACCAAGTCTAGTGCCCTTGAGGAGATACCAACTTTTATTTACAAAAAACCAGCGTTGAATGTAATGAAACGCCATTTTCTGGGTGAGACCCGAAGGCTCCCCGGAGCTTTACCGGCTGATATGCTAATGTCAGACTTTGGCATCAGTCATGTGTATGGAGTTCTAGGGCCTACCGGGGACCACGAGCCAGAACCTGGCCCTCTCAGAGAGGCAAGGGGAGCAATGGCCTATAGAAACCCCCGTGTGGTTGGAAGCATTCTATGTCTGCCATCGACCGGATCAAGCATCCAGAAAGGTAAGCATTCCAAAACAAACCCCTATTCTGGTGAAAATTGCTACCTAAGCCGAACTAGTGGATAGAACTCTTCAACAGAAAACAAGGAAACTAGTATGACGTCATACATCACCGCGCCGCTGTCTGCGCAGCTCCACCCTCCCCGGGAGGGAGAAGGGGGAGCCCCAGACCTCCCACGCCGGCTATCCACCCATCAGTTCTGAGGCTGGATGTCAAAACACGCGAAAAAACGCCGACCGGAGGGAGGGAGGGTTGCCGGGGAGCCTCCGGGTCTCACCCAGAAAATGGCGTTTCATTACATTCAACGCTGATTTTCTGGGGCGAGCCCCGTCGGCTCCCCGGAGCTAACTACCCACAGAGGAAGGTCAAAGGGACAGAACCGGGAGGCGGACACCACCCACCCCCCAAGGAGGTGAGACAACCGGCAGCAAAGCCAACCCAAGGCACCACAGCCCCGAAAATCCCGGGAACAACACGAGAACCACGAGCAGCAAGGCCCCTGCACGAACACCAAAAATCTATGCCCGAAAGACCACAAGGCCACGTCGCCCAGACGGCAGCGAGAGCAGCAAAGCCACGAATGCCACAGGCATGAGGGAAGAACACAGGCAGCTTAGCCGCAAGAACACGGCTGACCACCCGGGACACTATCACCCGCGAACCGGGAAGAACAGAACCGGATCAACGCAAAACGCGCTCCGGACCCAAACGCCGTGGCACGCAAACAACAGCGGAGGGCCGCCACTGAACACAAAAACGACACACCCCCGGCCCGACCAACGAAGCACCAACAAACCCTGGACCCCTCCAGAATGCAGCAGCCCCACCCCGCGCCAGAAAAGATGGAGACTGCTGCCACCAAACAACCAAAATGCTAAAACCGAAGGAGCAAGAAAACTCAGCGACTCGACCCCCAGAGGCAAAGGCCCAAAGGAAAGAGCCGACGAAAAAAACACACCGGAACCGAAGGGGCACTACCAACCGAGGAGAAGACAGAGCACGCTGACCAGAGACCAGGATGGTGCAAGCGGCGCACGAACAGGCCGGAGGTGAAACAACGCACAAGACAGCTGACTAACGGTGCAGAAGCAACACCAAGACCGAAAGCAAGCTGAAGCGGCTCCGCCTGCGCCGCACGAAAAGAGGCGACAGTATGTGCCAAGACAACGGCCCCCAACCCCCACTAGAAAACCAAGCCGAGAGTAAACCAAGCTAACAAGAGTAACCACCTAAGAAGGGACAGGAAAAGGAAGGACCGCCAAAATACCCGATACTTCCGCCAAGAGAAGCACGCAGGTGGGACACCTACCACGAAGCCACCTGACCACCAACCGGAGGCGAGACCACGAGGCAGAACATAAGCAGCCCCGACAAGGCCCCTCCGAGCCCAGGAAAAAGGCGGAGCCGCGAGATCTCGGGCGCGACCACCGAAACCCAGGCGGCACAAGGAGATGGAACGTCTGCCGAACAGAAAAACTCCCCAAAGCATGCAAGCCCACCAGGAGTTCAGAAACGACGGGTCCGACGCGAGACATCGCAAGACCCCCCCCCCCCAAAAAAAAAAAAAAAACGGCAGGGCAAGCTAGGAAACCAAAGAAGGCGGAAGGGTCGCCGCCAGAACAGGACCCGAACCAAGGGGCACGAACAACTGCAATAGACCGAGACAAAGAAGCACATCACAGGACACAAGGCTGACCAACGCCTAAGAACACACGCAGAACATCCCTGCTGCAGAGGAGGCAGGAAGAAAGAGCAGAAGCACAAAAAAAACCAGGGAGAACAACCAGGGGTGGACAAGCAGGCAGGGACAAAAACCCCACGCTATCCCCAGGCACAAAACGGCAGCAAAGTGCCACTCCACAACCAGACACAGGAACAAGGACACGCCACCGTGAAACACGGTACCAATGCACACGTGCAGCAGCAGCAACAGGCACCACTGCAACACGTAAATAGCAACTCCCCTCTGCAAAGGCAGAGAACGGAGCAGGCAGACCCCAGACAGGGCCAACGGAGATACGACAAAACCCTGCAGGCCCAGAAACCTGCACCAGGCGACCGACGGCGGAGAAACCCCGCTCGATACCTGCTGGATGAGGTACTGGGAGCTCTTTTACACCTGAAGCCCGGCCCAAAGTCAGGCTAGACCGGCCAGAGGATGGCCCACCAGGCAGCTACTAGGAGCAGTCCACCGGCCCACATACCCCCACAACCAGGACGGGCCGGAACTGCCATACGAAAACAGGCCAGTGCGCCCTGGAAGTCCACGGACGAACCAGCAAGAAGGCTTATGCTCGCAAGTAGGTCGTGTAACAAGCACAGACCTCTGATGGTAATACAGTGTTCCCCAAAGGTGCCAATAGCACCACTGCATTCCACTGGTACTATCCCGCAAGTTCTACCAGATAGGCGGGACCCAAGAGCCAGAGCTCAAATCCTGCAAGCACAGCCAGGAGCCTTACCAGGTGAGTACAGAACCAACCCTACAACCCCCACACCTCACAACATTAAAAAAAGGAGGGTCCCCTGAATGACTCCAGCATGGGTTGGACATGCACATGAGGGGGACAGGAAGGGGTGATAAAGGGACAGTCACTGGTGTGCGAACGGTCTCAGTCGTACAAAGTATCCACTCAATTTAACAGCCTATATGGGGCTGAGCCCAAGTCGTTATTTACGGAGCTCCGTTATTTCCGACGTTAAGTCGGGTCGGGTAATTTTTCAAGTAACATTCAGGTAGGATATATTTTATACTGTATAACTAAAATTAAATAAAGTTCATTGTGTAATTGCATTCCAATTTAGTGCACGGCCGACGATTAAGCCAGTTGCTGGCTGCTGCATGGATGATGTGTGAACACGCTCTGATCAAGTCCAGATGGGTGGGAAAAAATTGATTCATTCCTTTGTATTGAAAAATATTTCATGTATCAATCAGTGAGTTAATATTGTCTTAATAAAATTTTAGAGATGTGTTTTGATTTACCCTGAACAGTGCAGGTAATGTATTTTTAATGTTACGACACAGGCTGTGGCGGCCATGCCATAACAATGGCGATCGAGCCTTGTCACTGAGAGCTAGCCAAGACGAAATATTTTGAGCTCACCTTTTCTCTTCTGACGATAGAATATACATTTGCAGAGACTAATATGTAGCTTTTGTTGAAAAAACCAGCGTTGAATGTAATGAAACGCCATTTTCTGGGTGAGTCCCGGAGGCTCCCCGGAGCTATCCCAGGCTGATATGCTAATGTCAGACTTTGGCATCAGTCATGTGTATGGAGTTCTTAGGCCTACCGGGGACCACGGCCAGAACCGGGCCCCCTCAGAGAGGCAAGGGGAGCAATGGCCTATAGAAGCCCCTGTGTTAGTGGAAGCATTCTATGTCTGCCATCGACCGGAACAGGCACCCAGAAAGGTAAGCGCCCCAAAACAAACCCCTATTCTGGTTAAAATTGCTACCTAAAACCGAACTAGTGGATAGAACTCCCCAACCGAATACAAGCAAACTAGTGTGACGTCACACACTGCCGCGCCGCTGTCTGCGCAGCTCCCCCCTCCCCGGGAGGGGGAAGGGGGAGCCCCAGACCCCCCGCGCCGGCTACCCACACCTCAGTTCTTGAGGCTGGATGTCAAAAACGCGAAAAACCGCCGACCTGAGGGAGGGAGGGATGCCGGGGAGCCTCCGGGACTCACCCAGAAAATGGCGTTTCATTACATTCAACGCTGGTTTTCTGGGGGGAGCCCCGTCGGCTCCCCGGAGCTAACTACCCACAGACAGAAAAAGAGGGACTTACCCGGGAGGCGGTCGTCGCTCACCCCTCAACTCGAAGCCGAGACAACTGGCTGCAACCGCCGATCACAAAACATGATGCACCCCCGGCCAGACCAACCAAGCATCAACCACCCATGGACCCCTCCGGAACGCAGCAGTCTCATTCTTCGCCAGAAAAGAAGGAGACGGCTGCAAACGAACAAAACTATCACCACGACCAAAAGAGCAGAAACCCCTGCGCCGGAGGAGAGCATGAAGCTCCCCTACCCGACCCCCAGAGGCCAAAGCCAACAAGAAAAGTGCCTTGGAAAAACAATCCTGGACCGAAGGGGCCACAACGAAACGAGGAGATGAAAGGAAAGCGAGCACTCTGTCCAAAGACCAGGACGGCTCAGGCGACGCATGAGCAGGCCGGAGGTGAAACAATGCACGAGACAGCTTGCGAAACGGCGCAGACGTAACATCGATACCGAAAGCAAGCTGAAGCGGCTCCGCCAGCGCCGCACGATACGAAGCGACAGTGTTAGGCATAAGATGACGGTCCTGAAACAACCACGAGAGGAAGGACAAGACCACCCGAACAGACAAGGAGCTAACACGACGAAGACGCAAAAAGAAACGGAAGGACCGCCAGGAAAACTGCATACTGCCGCCGAGAAGAAGCCCTCAGGTGGGACACCAACAAGGAGGCCACCTGATCACCATAGAGATGATGATAGACTCGAGTCAAAAAAACCATACGCGAAGACTCGAGGAGAAGATCGAACCAGCTACGTGACGTACCGGCCCGATCTGCTGAAAGAGGCAGAGCCGCGGGAAAAACCCTCGGGTTCGGACACCGAGCAACCAGCGCCTGAAACCAAGGCTGGGCCGGCCACCAAGGGGCCAGAAGGACAACTCTCCCCCGGTAAGTCTCTAAGCGAGTCAGGACCTGGAGCAACAGCCGAACCGGGGGAAAGAGATACAGGAACCCCCACCTCGTCCAGTCGAGCCAAAAGGCATCGACCCCGACGGCCTCGCAATCGGGGAAGGGCGCCGCATAAACGGGAAGACGCCGCGACCACGCCGACGCGAAGAGGTCCACCTCGGGGCGCCCGAACGTCTGGCAAAGCCAAAGGAAGGACTCGTCGTCGACCGTCCACTCCGTGGAGAGAGGAACGAAGCGAGACAGGGCGTCGGCCAAGACGTTGGACACGCCCCGTACGTGAACCGCCAGGAGAGCCAAACCCCGAGAACTCAGCAGACGAGTCACCCGAAGCGACCAACCCCAAAGAGACAAGGACCGCATCGAACCCCCGCGGTTCAGGCAATGAACCACCGGAGAGCAGTCCGAATGGAGCCGAATCGTCGATCCGCGGGCCACCCGAATCCTCCCCAGAGCAAACCACACTGCCGAGAACTCCCGCACCGTACTGTGAGCTCGACGGAAGGACGGATCCCAACGCCCCTGGCCGGCCTGGTGAGCACTGGTCACAAAACCCCAGCCGAGACGACGCATCCGTGTACACATCGAGCGAGGGCTCGGGTAGGCGCCAAGGCACTGAACCCCGAAAAACCCGAAGAGGAAACCGGTGACGCAGCAACCGACGCAAGTCCCCCGGGGGTCGAACTCTGCGATCGCGAGAGAGGCGGAAGGGGGAACCCCGAAGGAACCAGAACAGCCGTCGAAGCCAAACCCGACCCGGCGGGTAGACCACCATCGCGAAGTTCAGGCTCCCGCACAGCCCCTCGAGCAACCGCCGGGTGACCCGAGGGCCCTCCAGAAACAGACGAAGGCGGGACCGCAGCCGCAGGAGAGACTCCGGAGGGAGAGACAAGGAGGCGGTTCGAGAGTCCCACACGAGACCCAGCCATGTCCGAACCTGAGAGGGAACCAGATGGGACTTCCTCCAGTTCACCAAGAACCCGAACCCGGCAAGCTGGGAAAGAACCAAATCCCTGGCTAGCAAGCAAGCTGACTGGCTGGGAGCCCAAACCAGCCAGTCGTCGAGGTAGGCCAACACTCGAACACCTAGGAGACGCAAACGAGCCACCACAACCCGTGAACACGCGAGGTGCCAGGTTCAACCCGAACGGGAGACAACGAAAGCGGTAACTCAGACGCCCCACTACAAAACCGAGCCAGTCCCTGAACCGCGGATGAATCGGGACATGCCAATAAGCGTCCCGGAGGTCCAGGGACACCATCCAAGCTCCCGGCTCCAAGAGGAGCCGAACCTGAGACAGCGTAGTCATCCGAAAGGAGGGGCAATGAACCCAGGGGTTCAGACGGGACAAGTCCAGAATGAACCGCAGGTCCGCGCAGTTCCGTTTCGGAACCGGAAACAGACGGGAAACCCATCTGAGGGACGACGTCGTTTCGACGACGCCCAAGCGTACCCACTCCAAGACGACTCGACAGAGCGCAGGGGAAGAAGCCTGCCCTGCCAGCCCCGACCCCCCAAAGAGGGGAGGGGCCACCCAACGCCACCCAGGCCGCGAGACACGACCCGAAAGGCCCACGAATCGTGGGACCAGGCGCGGGCGAACAGCGCAAGCCGCCCCCCCATCGCCCCGTCAAAGGGGCAAACCGCGAAAGGGCCGGCGACCCCTACGAGACCCAGAACCCCGCACAGCGCGAACACCGCGCCGACCAGACGAGAGAGGGTCCGCAGGAGGAGCCAACCCCAAACCTGACACCAGAGGCCTACCACGACGAGAGGAACCCCGAGCCCTGGCACGACCTTTCCGGGAAGACCCACCCCGGGACCCCCGGAAAACCAACAAGTCCGACATCGGACGACAAGCCGCCGACGCAGCCTGAATAAACTGCGCCACGGCCGACTCCCCAAACAGGAGAGGACAAAAAGGTGAAGAACGCCTAAGAGCCAGAGCCCAAGCAGATCCCATGGAGGAACCCAGCACCGCCTGCCGACACGCGAGACGGGAAGCATAGAACAGGGAAACCGCATCCCGCAAAATCGGCGTGAACAGCTTCAACAAGGCAGCCGACGAACGCGCAGCCGAGGACAAGGTGCCGGACCCCGGGACGGACCCAAGCGTCCCCACATCCTCCACGAGCCAATCCGAAGACAGCTCCAGGAGGGAAAAGAACCGCAAGGCCGAACACAAAAGGCCCCGAGCGCGCAAGTCCCCCGCCACGAGCGCCGCCGAAAGGGAGGGAACCTGCACATGGAGCTGAATAACGCCCACATCGCGGGGAAGGGCAGGGGCAAACAAGCACTCATTCAGGTACTCAAGTTCACCCCCCAGGAAAACCTGAAGCACCGTGGAAGCTTCCCGCCACTCCAGCGTGCGGGAACGACAGAAGGAACGCCAGGAATCCAGACCAAACAAGGGGCAGTCTGCTAGCCAGGACGACTCCGGAACCTCGTAACGGAGCCAGAAAGGGAACGAAGTCCCAACCTTGACGTGGACGGATCCATTTCCGAGGCATAATCTGGGTCACGCAGGAGGTAAGCTGCAAAGGCCGCTCGCACCACACCAGGTTGGATGCGATAAGCCGAAAACCTCCGGAAGGACGGAACCGACGTACCCAGGGGAACACGGAACCATACCCGGGGAGGGGCCTACACCAAATCCAACTCGTACGCAGAGGGGGGGAAAGAAAACCCCACTCCTTGTAACAATAAGCCCCGCTCAGTGGGAAGAAAAACCCCGGCGGGGTCCAGCGGGGCCCAAGGCCCCCAAGTCAGCCCCTCCCCAGCCTCGAGGTCCGTCACCACAGGACCCGAGGCCGAGTCCTCTCCCCAAGCCCCGACCCCACAAGACAAGGACGGAGCAGCCGGAAAAGCTGGAGGAAGAGGGGCCCACTGGTCAGACCCTGAAGCTTCGGCCGGGAGACAAGACTCGAATGCCTCTGCCGCCCCCCCCGGAAGGGGCAACCCCCGAAGCTGCCCGAGTCTCGAGATCAAGTAACCCCTGCTCCGACCCCGAAACCCTCAGACGCTTCGGGGCCGGAAGCAGGGACGGGGGACGATAACGAACAGAAGGGGAAGGACGAGGAGGTGCGGACTGAACCAGGATCGAAGCGACCCCCACCCCCAAGTCCGGGTCTCGAAAAGCAAAGCGGGGCAGCCCCGGGGCATCCGGGGAAGCAACCAACCGAGCGCGTTGCAACAGACGAAACCTAGACTGCAACGCACGTGCCGCCTGTACCCGAATAGAATCAGAGGATTGGGTAAATTGAGTGACAAGCAAGCAGCAACACTCACAGGACTCAGGGTCGAAAGTATCACCGACCCAACAGGCAGCGTGGCAGAGGCAAAAACAATGAGGGTCACCCTGAGACAAGGGGACCGAGCAACTCTCAAACTCGCACACAGCGAGTGGGGACTCCGGGGTCACATCCATCGGACCCACGCGCCCCCTAGGGGATTCCCAGGGTCCTGAGCGTTTACTTTAAGAGGACTCGCGCTCAGGTAGTCCCAGGCAGGGTGCTGCAAACCGGCGCCCAAAACTACCAAGCAAACTTCTAAAGCTGAACCCCAGGGACGTGTACACTCACAGGGACCTAGCAGGGGGCGCCACCGATGAGAACAGTGGAAGGGCAAAAACAAACTGAATAAAATGACAGAACCCCCCACCAGGCAAAAACAAAAAGAAAAACAAAACCCCGCAAGAGGACAGCGAACCCCAAGGAACAGAGCCGGCCGCGATGTCGGGAAATACAAGCTGAGCAGCACCCTGCGCCCCTACCAGTGCAAACTGCCTCTTACCTGCCGGTAACAAGGGAGAACAGAACACCCAAGAGCCCAACAGGCGGCCGAAAAACCGAAAGGTAAAACGGACCAGCAGAGGCAGACCCCGAGGAGCCTGTGGAAGGTGGCCCCAAGCCCCAAGGGCAGTACTTACAGGGCACCTAGGGAAGGCAGCCCTAGGCACATGCAGCCCGAGTACTGAAGATAACTCCTGGCTCTCGCACCCACAAAACTAACACCACACGCAAAGCACAGTGCAGTAGCGACACCGGAGCCAGAGCACACGACCATCGCCTATAGCATCAGCCTCAAGAACTGAGGTGTGGGTAGCCGGCGCGGGGGGTCTGGGGCTCCCCCTTCCCCCTCCCGGGGAGGGGGGAGCTGCGCAGACAGCGGCGCGGCAGTGTGTGACGTCACACTAGTTTGCTTGTTTTCGGTTGGGGAGTTCTATCCACTAGTTCGGTTTTAGGTAGCAATTTTAACCAGAATAGGGGTTTGTTTTGGGGCGCTTACCTTTCTGGGTGTCTGTTCCGGTCGATGGCAGACATAGAATGCTTCCACTAACACAGGGGCTTCTATAGGCCATTGCTCCCCTTGCCTCTCTGAGGGGGCCCGGTTCTGGCCGTGGTCCCCGGTAGGCCTAAGAACTCCATACACATGACTGATGCCAAAGTCTGACATTAGCATATCAGCCTGGGATAGCTCCGGGGAGCCGACGGGGCTCCCCCCAGAAAAAACAACTAATATCTTGTAATACTATAATAAAATTGGTAAATTGACTTACTTTTAATGTTACGACACAGGCTGTGGCGGCCATGCCATAACAATGGCGATCGAGCCTTGTCACTGAGAGCTAGCCAAGACCAAATATTTTGAGCTCGCCTTTTCTCTGCTGACGATAGAATATACATTTGCAGAGACTAATATGTAGCTTTTGTTGAAAAAAAACAATTAATATCTTGTAATACTATAATAAAATTGGTAAATTGACTTACTTTTAATGAAGCTGAAGATTACGAAGCTGTTTTGATTACGTCATCCTCTGCAGCGCTTTTTTTAT
Organism: Procambarus clarkii; assembly: GCF_040958095.1. Lineage (NCBI taxonomy): Eukaryota > Metazoa > Arthropoda > Malacostraca > Decapoda > Cambaridae > Procambarus > Procambarus clarkii. The sequence continues at coordinate 23,409,366 of NC_091225.1, forward strand.
ATGTACAATTATTTTCAGGCACTCACTTCACACAACAGCTAGCCTTACTACTAATTCACATGAGTTCTAATTCTACTTCACTATTGACAATTATTTCTACTGTATATTTACACTGTACAGTATCTTTTTGTCTAGGCTTAATTAATCATTAACACTTACAATACTGTACTCTATCAACACTTTTTGCACTAATTTATATGCCTTTCAATCATATTTTATATCGTTAGTGGATGACTTGTCACGACTTGGTGGGAATTCAGCATCGGCGGGTGCAACATGGCTTGTAGAGCATTCGTTGCTGGCGGATGCTCCATGACTTGTCGATGGTAATTCAGCATCGACGGGTGCAGCATGGCTTGTAGAGCATTCATTGCTGGCGGATGCTCCATGACTTGTCAATGGTAATTCAGCATCGACGGGTGCAGCATCGCTTGTCGACGAAGATTTTTCACGAACCGTTGAAATCATGAATTTATCTATTTTTGTCTGAATCTGATTTTCTCTGGCTAACGTTTTGAGACATTGCTTTAAGGCTGTAAGGTGTACATAAAAATTTCCAATAACCTCATGTTTACTTTTTATTGAATATTCAATGAGTTCCTCAACTTGTTCCAATCTTTTCTGATATCCGACACCTCTAGGCAGAGCCTCACCAACATCGTCCGAGTCATCATCAGAGTCATCAGTCATTTCCGAGAACACTTTGCGCAATCTGTTCTTCAGTTAACAATTCATAACCAGGATCGTAATCATTTTCTAACCATTCATTGATATCATTCACTTGTACACCCTGACCAGCTTGGAGCAACATTGTTCGGATCGTTTCTTCAAACCCTTCAAAATCATTGGCTTCATTTTCAAAACCTTTGAATTCACTATCAGATACTGCTGCTTCACATCTAGGCCTCTCTGTTAACAGTTTCTTCCATAAATTTGTTAGTGTGGTTTCTTTCACTTTATTCCAAAGCCTAGCCCAGTGGAATATTGCTTCCCTGATAGTGTACTTTTTTAGATTTTCTAGTGTTCTTTAAGCCCTTGTATCCTTTCCTGTCAATTCATCTTCCTCGCTAGGTAAAACAACTAAAACATCTTCAAGCATTGCTGTTTGGTACATACGTTTAGCAGCAAGGATAACACCTTGGTCCATGGGCTGGATCAAGGATGTTGTGTTTGGTGGAAGTGCCATGCATTTTATTCTGCCATCCCTTGAAATTAACTTGCTAATGGGATGAGCAGGGGCATTATCTAGCAGCAACAATGCCTTAACCTCACTGGCCTTTATTCCACATTTGTTGATCTGGAATTCTCTGACTTCTTTGCAAAAGTGGTTTTCAAACCAGTCCGTAAATATTATTTGATTAAACCATGATTTCTTAGAATTGTAATATATTACAGGTAATGCCTGCATTATATTTTTTAAGGCTCGAGGATTTTTAGACTTGCCTACCACGGCACATTTTGTCCTGTGAGAGGCATCAGCATTAGCACAGAGCAAGACTGAGAGCCATTCCTTGCTTATCTTTCGTCCAGGAATATTTTCCTGCATCCTACTGGTTAAGGATGTACTTGGTACAGCTCGCCACATAAACCCAGTCTCGTCAGCATTATATACTTGATATTTGCTTAAATTATTACTGACAATGTACTCGTTTAATTTAGCCTTGAATGAATCAACATTAGTGGGATCAGCACTTGACGCCTCACCAGAAATTTTTTTGGTGTTTGAAATGTTATGCCGAGCCTTAAATCTTCCAACCCACCCATCACTTGCACTGAAATCTTTTATACCTAATTGAATGGCAAGTTTACTTGCTGCAAATTTAAGCTCTTCAAATCTTATTGCCATGCCAATTGTGCGGTGCTGAATAAACCACTTATACACTGCAGCATCCAATTGTGGATACTGACCAGACTTTACTGTTTTTCTCGAACATGCAGCACCAGAAGTAGCACACTCTGTTGTGCTCACATATTTTAATAGAGTATCCTTCTGTTTCTTGATGTCACTTACTGTACTTTTCCCGATGTTAAACTCTGCTGCTGCTCGTGCATGAGAATATCCTTTATCAAGTTTCTTAATTAACTCCAGCTTCTGTGCAACCGTCAGGCGCTTCCTTTGGGTAACTTTTGGCATTTTGTAAATTAAAAAGATCACAATTACAGTACAGTAATATCCTTCACAATTGAAGCTAGCCGCGCGAGTTCACGGTAAACAATGGGAACACATGGCCCGGCGGAGTACATACTAGGTCCGTGGGAAAAAAAATACCTAGTGCCTATACATACTATAAAAGGTATTTAATAAGAAAACAAAGACTTTTGCTTAATAAAAACTGTTTCAAAATATTTTATTAATAATAATTTACAATTTTCTTCATTAAAGTGAATCATTTTAAAAGAAAATTAAGATGTAATATATGACTCTGGACGATCCAGGTCGGTGGCGGCCTGGTCGCCATGTGAGGGGACGCTGATGCCACAACAAACCCAATACCGACTGTCGGTAATATCGACCGCAGACCGGTATAGCAGGCTCTAGATACTGGGCTCCCAAACCGGTCGTTAATACCGGCAGATCGGTATAAAAGAGGCCGTTAAATTGAGTGGATACTGTATACCTAAATAAAGACAGGTATATAAACACCGCCGCATCCAGCGCCCGGCCAAAAGACGCCAGACCGCAGAAACTCACCTGGCGAATGGTGGCACGAACTTGACACGAGTCAACCGTGCCCAGAAGAACTTGGGAGCACCCCCAGGTGAAGACGCCAGAGCCGGACCCTGCCGGACCCGCAGGAGAGCAGAGAGGCGAAGGAGGCGGTGCACACCCATGACACAGGGAAAACCGCGGTGTCCTCCCCACAACTGGGAACCAGGACACCCCCGGCGCGAAGGGGCACATACCGCAGCCAGGGAGAAGAACGAGAGGCGAAGCACTGTAGCAAAAAAGGGCGCAAAACACCAGCACTGAAACACCGCCCAGACCAAAACAAACTCCACGGCGCATGCGCATAACACGCTGGCCGAACCGCACACCCTCCCTGCGGGAAGGCGCCAGCCAGGTCTACTGCACGAGAAAAGTAGCCAAAAGAGGAAGCAGGAACAATAAAACCGGCCAAAGAAGCAAAGAGCCCAAAAAAGGAACCCAACCGGGCGACAAGTAGCCCAACCGGGCGACAAGTAGCCCAACCGGGCGACAAGTAGCCCAACAGGGCGACAAGTAGCCCAACTGGGCGACAAGTAGCCCAACAGGGCGACAAGTAGCCCAACAGGGCGACAAGTAGCCCAACAGGGCGACAAGTAGCCCAACAGGGCGACAAGTAGCCCAACAGGGCGACAAGTAGCCCAACAGGGTGACAAGTAGCCCAACAGGGTGACAAGTAGCCCAACAGGGCGACAAGTAGCCCAACAGGGCGACAAGTAGCCCAACAGGGCGACAAGTAGCCCAACAGGGTGACAAGTAGCCGAACAGGGTGACAAGTTCGAGGAGCCGACAGACGTTCCAATAACGCGGGAAGTAGCGAAAAACCTTCCCGTACCCTCGAGAACAGAAGCCAACACTAGTCCCGAAGGCACACGAAGGCGCAGGCGCACCCGAGATCAGAAGTCACGCAGAACCCCATCGAACGGGGAAACCTGACAAAAACACCGTCCAAAAAAGGGGTGGGAGGAAACATCCACCCACAGGACGGAACCAACCGACTCAAAGGCCAAGGAACCGAGCCCGGGGAGGGGCCGAAGTCCATCAGCACGTACGGCGAGTGGGGAGGAAAGACCCCACTCCGCGTAACCACAAGCCCCACCTAGAGGGGGATAAAAACCCCCACGGGGTCTAACGGGGCCAAGGCCCCCCCAAGTCAGCCCCTCCCCAGCCCCGGGAACCTACACGACAGGCCCCGGAGCCGAGCCGTTCCCCCAAAGCCCCGGCCGTACCAGAAAACCGGGGCAGCCGTGAGAACACTAAGGAAGGGAGCCCACTGGCAGACTCATACAACACGGCTGGAGGAACAGGCTCAAATGCCCCCGTCACTACCCCGGAAGGGGAATTCCCCGAGACTGCCCGAGTCTCAACACCAAAAACCCCGCCCCGAACCTACAGACGGTAAGGAACCGGATGCAGGCAGGGTGAACCAAGGGAAAGACAAGGGGGCGTGGATGGAACCGAAGCAACCAACACCCCCAAGTCCCAAAACGAACTACAACGGGGCAGCCCCGGGGCTCCCGGGGAGGAAACCACGAGAACGTTGCCACCACCAAGGCTCAAGTGCAACGCCCCTGCTGCCCGCACCCGCTTTGTTAGCACAACTGGGTAACCGAGCCACAACGAGCAACCAAACTCGCAGGACTCCGGGTCGAAGGTGTCACCGACCCCACAGGCAGCAGACGGAGGCAAAACAGAGAGTCGCCCAGAGACAAAGGGTGAGAGCAACCCTCAAACTCGCTGGAAGCGAGGGGGGGACTTTGGGGTCACATCCATCGGACCCGCGCGCTCCCAGGGGTTTCCCAGGGTCCCGAGCGTTTACTTTAAGAGGACTCGCGCTCAGGTAATCCCAGGCAGGGTACTGCTAACCGGCACCCAAAGCTACCAAACAACTTTCTAAGAGCTGAACCCCCGGGACGTGTACACTCACGGGGACCTAGCAGGTGTACCACCAGAAAATACTCAGAACACAAGGGACACAAGGGGCAAGAACGAAGGCAGACCCCCCCACCAGGTAGATAAACAAAAAGAAAAAGAAAACCCCGCAAGAGGCCAGCGTACTCAAGCGGAACAGAGCCGGCCGCTTAGATTGGTAAAGACAAGCTGCACAGTACCCTGCGCCCCACCAGTGCAAACACTGCCCCTTACTCTAAGGCGAACAAGGGAGACAGAACACCCGAGCACACAAAGAGCGGCCGAAAACCAAGCAGTAAACGGCCAAGCAGGGGCAGGACCCAAGGAACTTGTGGAAGGTGGCCCCAAGCCCCAAGGGCAGTACTTACAGGGCACCTAGGGAAGGGAACCCTAGGCGCATGCAGCCCGAGTACTGAAGAATCACTCCCGGCTCACGCACCACCTAGAAAACAGACACCACACTCTAGGTACAGTGCTGAAACAACCACTGGAGCCAGAGCACATAACCATTGCCTATAGCATCAGCCGAAGAACTGATGGGTGGATAGCCGGCGTGGGAGGTCTGGGGCTCCCACTTCCCCCTCCCGGGGAGGGGGGAGCTGCGCAGACAGCAGCGCGGTGACGTATGACGTCATACTAGTTTCCTTGTTTTCTGTTGAAGAGTTCTATCCACTAGTTCGGCTTAGGTAGCAATTTTCACCAGAATAGGGGTTTATTTTGGAATGCTTACCTTTCTGGATGCTTGACCCGGTCGATGGCAGACATAGAATGCTTCCAACCACACGGGGGTTTCTATAGGCCATTGCTCCCCTTGCCTCTCTGAGGGGGCCAGGTTCTGGCTCGTGGTCCCCGGTAGGCCCTAGAACTCCATACACATGACTGATGCCAAAGTCTGACATTAGCATATCAGCCGGTAAAGCTCCGGGGAGCCGACGGGGCTCCCCCCAGAAAAGTTTCAAAAATTGTTGGCATTCTTTCTAAGATCAGATATTATGTACCTCGCCCTGCCATGGTGACACACTATTACTCTCTCATCTATCCTTATCTCAACTACGGTATTTGAGCTTGGGGTTCTACTACCCTAAATCATTTACGTCCTCTAATTACTCAACACAAAGCTCCTATTAAGACAATATCTAACTCTGGCCCCAGACATCACTTGGTACCCTTACTCAAATCTCTGAATATGTTAGATATTAAGTCACTGCACATCCTCTCATGTGTATTTAATATATATAAAACCCTGAACTGTAATGTCAATCCGGACCTTAAAAGCTTCCTAGAAGGTTGTAACAGATCCCATGAGCACCACACCAGAAACAGATACCTATTTGATATTCCAAGAGTACGACTTAGTCAAACTAGAAATGCTTTACAAATCAAGAGACCCAGAATGTGGAATGACCTTCCCAATTATGTTAAAGACTGCATGTACCTCTCCCAACCAGTTTAAGATTAAAACTAAGTGCTACCTAATTAACTCAATGTAACCTATCTCACCCCTAAATGTCAACCCATGATACCTGGTTGATGGAGTTCTGGGAGTTCTTCTACTCCCCAAGCCCGGCCCGAGGTCAGACTTGACTTGTGAGAGTTTGGTCCACCAGGCTGTTGCTTGGAGTGGCCTGCAGGCTCACATACCCAGCACAGCCCGGTTGGTCCGGCACTCCTTGAAGGAAACAATCTAGTTTCCTCTTGAGGATGTCCACAGTTGTTCCTGTAGTATTTCTGATCTACGATTTTATACAATGCTGTTTGTTGACCAAATTGTATTTTTGCTTTTTTTCTGTCATGTTCCCCCCGTGCCCTTTTTCATTTTTTTCTTATTTTTTCTCAACACAATTTATACTTTAATCTCAATTAGAGTTAAGTTTTAGTCTTTGTTTTTCCTGCTCGAAACGCTTTGCATAATAGTGGCTTTAGGCATTGTATGTACTAGCTCTATCTATAAATCCATCAACTTTTGTATCTTACCTTGTATGTATGTACTTTACCTGAATAAATATTTGTATTTGTATTTGGTTTAGCCGGATAAAATATCAGAGCCGGTTAATTTGCTGCCGATGTTACACTATCTGGACAGTCAGCCGGATAATCATGGAATTGTCCGTATATGAAAACCATGAGGCAGGCCGTACCGTATTAATCCCCTTTGCCTGTGGCTCGAGGCGCATGGTGTAGGAGGGGGTGGGGTGGGTGGGTGGTGTCGAGAGAGAGGGGAGCATTGGGAGGGACCACCAGGGGGGATAAGGGTTAGATGGGGGAGCGGCCTATACACTACAGTACAGGAGTTACCATTGATTTTAGAACAATTCATCATAGCCAAAGTCAAAAGAAATACTAGTAATTATGTAATAAAAAATACCATACAAGTTTCCTAAAAACAATTTGCACAGGCTGAAGTTTCCTTCAAAAATGTTTTTTTTTTCTGCTGGCGGCCTACGTAACGTGCCTCCTCCCTACCCCGACTGGACCCATCCAGGCCTGGTCAAGCCATGTGCTCTCTACCCTCGTGTTACACCACAGTGCTGCGCCATTAGTGAAATATTTTTTTAATACCTTTTTTATTTTCATAGTAACTTTGAACATTTTTGACCAAGACTGTCTGGTAGCAGCATGAATCATTCTGGAGATGTTAAGAGGAAGAAGGATGTCCTAACAATTAAGGACAAGCTATGTGTTATACAACTTTGTGAAAACGGCCGGTCGACCTCAAGTGTTGCCAAGGAATTTAATATAGGCACTAGTACTGTTTCTGATATAAGGAAACAAAGAGAGAAACTTATAAAATTCATTTCAACCTGTAAAAGTGAAGGTGCAAGCACTAGCAGAGAGTGTGGTAGGAAGACTATGAAAACTTCGACGCATGTACAGTTGGATGAGGCTATGTACAAGTGATTTGCTCAGCACTGCACAGCTGGCCTGACAATTTGCAGCCAGAAATACAAAATGCTGCAAGCAGGTTTGCTGCAAGCCTTGGAATAAAGGATTTCGAAGCGAGTGAAGGGTGGGTTGCAAGGTTCAAGGGTAGGCACAATATTGTGAAGAGGAAAATTTTCGGTGAAAAATTGAGTGCAGATGAAAGCAGTGTAGAACCATTTAAACAAATTAAGAGCATACATTGTGGCAAATAATTTATATTCGTATCAAATTTACAATGCAGATGAAACTGGGTTGTATTGGAGGAGTTTACCAGAAAAATCTCTAGCAATGAGAAGTGAGGGTTGTGTGCCAGGACGTAAGGTCAACAAGGACAGGCTCTTGGCCATGATGTGTGCGAATGCCGACGGCACAGACAGAATCACGTGTGCAATTGTTGGCAAATCTAAGAAACCAAGATCCTTGCATGGACAGACTGCCAGTCAAATATTATACGTGTAATAAATATTGGATAAGTTTAGATTTAGGAAAGACTTGGGTAAATACTGGTTCAGTAACAGGGTTGTTGATTTGTGGAACCAATTACCGCGTAACGTGCTGGAGGTGGGGTCCCTCGATTGTTTCAAGCGCGGGTTGGACAAGTATATGAGTGGCATTGGGTGATTATAAATAGGAGCTGCCTCGTATGGGCCAATAGGCCTTCTGCAGTTGCCTTTGTTCTTATGTTCTTAAATATTAATATTATAAGTGCCGGACAAACCGAGCTCACAGACCAACCAGGCCAACTTAAAATTATCTGTTGATTTGGGAAACGTTCCAGTACAATAAGTCACATGACTGTGCATACGGATGATAAACCTCGTGAATATCCTGAGTGTGGCAAGGGATTCAATCGTCTGCGACTTATAAAAGCTCACAGGATTGTGCATACAGCTGATAAACCTCCCGTGCGTCATGAGTGTGGGAAAGGATTCAGATGATGCATTGCAGATGGTGCATTCAGATGATGAACATTACCCAGTTCCTTCATCTGGGAAGAATGAAGACATATTGGTGCATTCGGATGATAAATAGTACCTAGTTCAATTGATCAGTAGACTGTATATCATACTAACAATAAACATACAACCCCAATGAATTTTCCAGTGAGGTTTGATAGAAATTTACTTCAGGACACATACTAGAAAAAGTTTATAAGTTACAAATAACAATTTTTGTGTGTGTGAATTTTTTGGTGGATAATATACATTTATACACTAAAGGGACCTAGCCATATTTATTCTTAAACGTCTTCAAACTGATATTACTTTGAAATTTAACAATAAAAACATAAGCATTTTTACTATTAACACTTAAAAACAAAAACTGGTAGAATTTTTCAACTAATATTATTGCAAACCCTTTTGATTGGTTTTGTTATAAAGTTAAAGTTCAATATAGTAGGCTAAGCTAAGCTTTGCTAAGCTAGAACAGAGGATTTTTGGACTTGTAGATTTGTAAACCTCATCCTGTAAACATTCATGTTTCTACATGTTAAACAAGCTACGAGGATGAGGGAAGGGGATGTTCCCTCCATTCTGGATGTTATATTTACAAGAGGAAGAGATATTTATCATTCAGTACCTCTCTCCCTTGGGTAAAAGTGACCATGTCTTTTTGGGAATAAAGTATGCAATGCATTATAATCTGTTAGAAAATAAGCTTGAAGCAGTTGAAAAACCTGATTTGTGGAAAAGTCATTATGTGGAACTCAGATATTTCCTTAAGGAATTTGACAAACACTTGCTGTTAGGACATGAAGTAAATGAGATGTATGTCAAGTTTTGTGAAATATATGATAAAGGCACAACAAAATTTATTCCAAAGGAGAGATGCAGAACTAGGAAAAGGAGATTTGTTTATAGATGTCATCTGGATTTTTCCGAGTTTCGGAGTTTCCGTGATATTTTCTATTTTGATCAAAATATGTATAATGTTAATATTGATAAATGAGCTTTCCTGTCTACTTAGGTAATGATTCCAAAGATCGTCCTTCCTTTCCTCCCGGGAATCTGGATGTAGCAGGTGCTCAATTGTCAAAAGTGAAAAATTTGGTTTGTCATCCGAATGCACCATATCGGTAAATTTTTTAATATTTTAAAAATAGTAAATGGCACTATTTTTGCAAAATCATTACAAGATCTATTATTCTAATAGGGGTTTGATAAAATACAGTAGAATGCCTACTGGTTTTACCTGTAATAGGGTTTGATATAGTTGATTATGGATATATTGTAATGAAATGCTCCTATTGTTAAGAAACACTTTTTTAAAAGAGTATTTTGTAATGAGCAGCTCTGAAAATCAGTTGATTACAGATAATGCTACATAATACACTTAATGTGTGTATATGTTACCACAAGTGAGGTACATAAAGGTATTTATGAGTAAGATGTAATTGTGTCTTTGACACTGATAAAATTAAGTACTGTGGTTTTATATACTGATAATTAGCTAAAAATATATACTGTACAAGTAAATAAATTATTTTACCTTGCACCGAGATCCACCAAGCCTGTATGGTGTGCGTTTCAGTACTTCGGAAATCTGGAATCTCTTATCTGCAATGAAACAATACATATTATTGCACTTACCAAAACATGGATGAATGTAGAAAATAGAGAACTATTAGATGAATATCAAATTAATGGATTTAATCTATTTCACACAGATAGATATATTAGACAAGGAGAGGGAGTAGCCATGTATGTTAGGCAATATTTGAAATGTAGTCTCGAAAAGACTACATTTCAACAGAAACGTGCCACACACCAGTCACAAGACTGAACCTTATCGAGGCCAAACGTCTAAATGAGAGCATGAACGAGTAAGAAATAATACTTTAACACCAGGCATCATACACACAATGAATGCACCTGCAGACACACAACGAGCACTATCAACATAGCAAAGAATACTCCATAAAAAAAATCATTAAATATGATTGACAATGAGATGAAATAATGCACAGTATGTCAATTTTGTGAAATTTTTTCATTACTGAACTAGGTTTTCAATGCTTACATTTGTTATTCTTGGCATTCTTTGCTTCATATCTGAAGCTTCGTTTTAAGTTTCCACTTCAGACGTGTCTTCCGCAGCTATGCATCTCCGGTTTGCAGCATCAAAATCATCTGCAATAGCTGAATATAATTAATAATATATCAGTGAGATATATATTTATCATTACCTAGTAGTAGTGAACACTAAGAAATAACATAAATCAGCTTTCTAAAGAGATGTTTAATAATATGACACACATGATTTGGAACTTATAACTGGGTTAAGTACTTTGCACATACAGTGGTACCTCGGAATGCGAGTGTCCCTGTATGCGAGGTTTTCGGAAGACGAGCAGTATTTACTCCAAAAATTTGTCTCGGAAGGCGAGCGTTACTTCGGGACTCGAGTTTGTTGATACGCGTACAGGCCGACCTAGCGCGTGGTGGTTCAGCGATCGTCGCCCCTCTGCCCCACCGCCCCTCAGTTTACCATTGTCTCGCGCTCAGTGACTACCCCCACATCAATTCTTCTCGCGGATTTTCAGTGTTTTGTTGGATTTTTGGTGATTTGTCTATACAATTTGTTATTATATATCTCACCATGGGTCCCAAGAAAGCCAGTGGTAAGGATAAAGGCCAGAAAGCTCATGTGAGGATGACAATAGAGGAGAAACAAGAGATCATTCGGAAGCATGAGAACGGTACACGTGTTGTTGAACTTTGTAGGCAGTACAACAAAGCCACATCAACAATATGCACTATACTTAAGAAGAAAAATAAGATTATGGGTGCTAAAGTGGCAAAAGGAGTAAGAACATTAACGGCACAAAGACCACAAATACTTGAAGAAGTGGAAAAGTTGTTATTAATTTGGATACACGACAAGGAGTTGAGGGGTGATAGTGTTTCGGAGGCCATTATTTGTGAGAAAGCCAGGGTGTTGCACGAAGACCTTCTAAAGAATACCCCTGCAACGAGTGATGCAGATAAGAAAGAGTTTAAGGCAAGCAGGGCCTGGTTTGAAAAATTTAGAAAGAGAAGTGGTATCCATAGTGTTACAAGGCATGGGGAGGCAGCCAGCTCAGACAAACCAGCCGCTGGACGATTTATTGACGAATTTAAAGAGTTTGCAGAGGCTGAGGGATACCTACCGCAACAAGTGTTTAATTGTGACGAAACAGGACTGTTTTGGAAAAGAATGCCTAAGAGGACATACATTACTAAGGAGGAAAAATCCTTGCCTGGACACAAGCCTATGAAAGATAGGTTTACGCTTGTGCTGTGTGGAAATGCGAGTGGCGATTTGAAAATTAAACCCTTGCTAGTGTATCATTCTGAAAATCCAAGGGTTTTCAAACAGTATAATGTGCAGAAAACCCATTTGTGTGTTATGTGGAAGTCTAATAAAAAAGCATGGGTGACTAGGCTTATTTTTTCGGAGTGGGTGAATGAAGTGCTGTGCCCTGCCATAGAAAAATATCTGCAGGAGAAACAATTGCCACTCAAAGCCGTGCTTCTCCTTGACAATGCTCCTGCTCATCCTCCAGGCTTGGAAGATGATTTGTTGCCTAGATACAATAAATTCCTTCCTCCTAACACCACTCCTCTAATTCAGCCTATGGACCAGAAAATCATAGCGAATTTTAAGAAACTTTATGAAAGGGCTCTTTTCCGGAAATGTTTTGAAGTGACTGAAGCCACAAACCTCACCCTCAAAGAGTTCTGGAGAGAGCATTTTAACATTTGTAGTGCTTTAAAACTCGTTGACAAAGCCTGGCAAGAAGTGACTCAAAGAACCCTGATCTCTGGCTGGAGAAAATTGTGGCCTGAAGGTGTGAGAGAACTAGACTTTGAGGGGTTTGAGCCTATAAATGATGCGCCTATTGTTGAGGAAATTGTTAGTCTAGGCCAGCAAATGGGCTTGGAATTGGATGGTGATGATGTGGAGGAGTTGGTGGAAGAACACAACGAAGAACTCCTAGCCCTTCAACAGGAACAGCAAGCCAACGCAGCAGCGAATGATTCTGCAGTGGAGGAGGAGGTGGCAGCAGCACCAGCGAATGTCCCTTCTGCAGTAATTAAGAAGGTGTGTCAGATGTGGGAAGAGATTCAAACAACTATTGAACAGACTCACCCAGAGAAAGCTATAGTAGGCCGTTGTCTTAATCTTTTCAATGACAATGTGATGCCTTACTACAGAGACAGCTTGCGAAGAAGGGAAAAGCAAGCTTCCATGGACAGATTTGTGGTGAGGAAATCGAGCAGTGAGCCTCAACCAGGACCTAGTGGCACTCAGGTAAAACGTCCCAGGGAGAGCACACCAGAAAGGTCCTCACTGCCTGATGTGATTATGGAAGGGGACTCCCCTTCCAAACAGTAACTCCTCTCCTCCTCCCCCCTCCTCACCATCTTCCATACGCCTACAGCACTCGACAGCAAGGTAAGTAATAACTGGAACATAGTTTTGTAGGTTTATTTGGATGAATTAGGTAAATTAGGTATAAAAATTTAGTTTGATGTGGGGTTTTTGGGGTAGTCAGGAACGGATTAATTCATTTCCCTTTATTTCTTATGGGGAAATTAACTTCGGAATGCAAGGCGTCTCCAGGAACGGATTAAACTCGTATTCTGAGGTATGCCTGTAAGTCTCAAGGAGCCATTAGGAAACCCTGCTTGTGATTAAAATATGCTGTTTTTATATACTGTATGTGCAGCACAGTACCTCGCCTTTCCATACACCAGCACTGGCCCTCACCTCTCAATACACCACCACTGCCCCTCACCTCTCAATACACCACCACTGCCCCTCACCTCTCAATACACCACCACTGCTCCTCACCTCTCAATACACCACCATTGCCCCTCACCTCTCAATACACCACCACTGCCCCTCACCTCTCAATACACCACCACTGCTCATCTCTCAATACACCACCACTGCCCCTCACCTCTCAATACACCACCACTGCCCCTCACCTCTCAATACACCACCACTGCCCCTCACCTCTCAATACACCACCACTGCCCCTCACCTCTCAATACACCACCACTGCCCCTCACCTCTCAATACACCACCACTGCTCCTCACCTCTTAATACACCACCACTGCCCCTCACCTCTCAATACACCACCACTGCTCCTCACCTCTTAATACACCAGCACTGCCCCTCACCTCAATACACCACCACTGCTCCTCACCTCTTAATACACCACCACTGCCCCTCACCTCTCAATACACCACCACTGCTCCTCACCTCTCAATACACCACCACTGCCCCTCACCTCTCAATACACCACCACTGCTCCTCACCTCTTAATACACCACCACTGCCCCTCACCTCTCAATACACCACCACTGCTCCTCACCTCTTAATACACCACCACTGCCCCTCACCTCTCAATACACCACCACTGCCCCTCACCTCTCAATACACCAGCACTGCCCCTCGCCTCTCAATACACCACCACTGCCCCTCACCTCTCAATACACCACCACTGCTCCTCACCTCTTAATACACCACCACTGCCCCTCACCTCTCAATACACCACTGCTCCTCACCTCTTAATACACCACCACTGCCCCTCACCTCTCAATACACCACCACTGCTCCTCACCTCTTAATACACCACCACTGCCCCTCACCTCTCAATACACCACCACTGCTCCTCACCTCTTAATACACCACCACTGCCCCTCACCTCTCAATACACCACTGCTCCTCACCTCTTAATACACCACCACTGCCCCTCACCTCTCAATACACCACCACTGCTCCTCACCTCTTAATACACCACCACTGCCCCTCACCTCTCAATACACCACCACTGCCCCTCACCTCTCAATACACCAGCACTGCCCCTCGCCTCTCAATACACCACCACTGCCCCTCACCTCTCAATACACCACTGCTCCTCACCTCTTAATACACCACCACTGCCCCTCACCTCTCAATACACCACCACTGCTCCTCACCTCTTAATACACCACCACTGCCCCTCACCTCTCAATACACCACTGCTCCTCACCTCTTAATACACCACCACTGCCCCTCACCTCTCAATACACCACCACTGCTCCTCACCTCTTAATACACCACCACTGCCCCTCACCTCTCAATACACCACTGCTCCTCACCTCTTAATACACCACCACTGCCCCTCACCTCTCAATACACCACCACTGCTCCTCACCTCTTAATACACCACCACTGCCTCTCACCTCTCAATACACCACCACTGCTCCTCGCCTCTCAATACACCACCACTGCCCCTCACCTCTCAATACACCACCACTGCTCCTCACCTCTTAATACACCACCACTGCCCCTCACCTCTCAATACACCACTGCTCCTCACCTCTTAATACACCACCACTGCCCCTCACCTCTCAATACACCACCACTGCTCCTCACCTCTTAATACACCACCACTGCCTCTCACCTCTCAATACACCACCACTGCTCCTCACCTCTCAATACACCACCACTGCCCCTCACCTCTCAATACACCACCACTGCTCCTCACCTCTTAATACACCACCACTGCCCCTCACCTCTCAATACACCACCACTGCCCCTCACCTCTCAATACACCAGCACTGCCCCTCACCTCTCAATACACCACCACTGCCCCTCACCTCTCAATACACTACCACTGCCCCTCACCTCTCAATACACCAGCACTGCCCCTCGCCTCTCAATACACCACCACTGCCCCTCACCTCTCAATACACCACCACTGCTCCTCACCTCTTAATACACCACCACTGCCCCTCGCTTCTCAATACACCACCACTGCTCCTCACCTCTTAATACACCACCACTGCCCCTCACCTCTCAATACACCACCACTGCTCCTCACCTCTTAATACACCACCACTGCCCCTCACCTCTCAATACACCACCACTGCCTCTCACCTCTCAATACACCACCACTGCTCCTCACCTCTCAATACACCACCACTGCCCCTCACCTCTCAATACACCACCACTGCTCCTCACCTCTTAATACACCACCACTGCCCCTCGCTTCTCAATACACCACCACTGCCCCTCACCTCTCAATACACCACCACTGCCCCTCACCTCTCAATACACCAGCACTGCCCCTCACCTCTCAATACACCACCACTGCCCCTCACCTCTCAATACACTACCACTGCCCCTCACCTCTCAATACACCAGCACTGCCCCTCGCCTCTCAATACACCACCACTGCCCCTCACCTCTCAATACACCACCACTGCTCCTCACCTCTTAATACACCACCACTGCCCCTCACCTCTCAATACACCACCACTGCCCCTCACTTCTCAATACACCACCACTGCCCCTCACTTCTCAATACACCACCACTGCTCCTCACCTCTTAATACACCAGCACTATAGCCAGCACCAGAATCTAATAATATTATAAAATATAAGTGTTTACTTACGATAATATTTGCGTGATTGCATGAAGCGTTTGTCTTCTTGCTGACTGCACGGACCACAAACTGACCGCTTTGTTGATGTTCCTGGCGGCGGATGACGCTGTGACGTCACAGGTGAGGGACGCTTTGCGCACTACTCAATCGTCGCTTGAACCCATCATAAAAGTTTTGTTATTTTTATTATTTTATTTTTATTTATTTTTATACAAGAAGTTACACTGGAGGTTAACAGAGAATATAGAAAATAAGTTGAATTAACATTCTTGTAAAGCCACTAACACGCATAGCGTTTCGGGTAAGTCTTTAAACTAACAGTTTTTTTTATAAATTAACAGTAAAATTGATAAAAAATGTTACCAGGTATTTTATAGCTTTTCTTTACAGGTACAGATAATTTTAAGTAAAATAATTACAGTAAAATCAACAAAAATGTTTACAGGTAATTTGAAGAAATATTGACACAAAAGCAGATCAGAATAATACACAATAAAGAAACAAGGATTACTAGATACATGAGAATAGCATTTCAGGGTTATACATTGGTTCACTGAAGCACAATATGAGGATCATTTCGAGGAAAAGTTTCAAGGAATAATGCAGTAGAAAATGCACTCAATACAACAACCATGATATCAAATGATTACAATGTTCAGATTCAGATTCAGATTCAGATGTTTATTCAGGTAAGGTATATACATACAAGTGATGTTACATTAATGGATTGATATATAGATAGAGCTAGTACATACAATGCCTAAAGCCACTATTACGCAATGCGTTTCGGGCAAGAAAACATTAATATCTAGAACTTAATACTAATTGAGCATAAAGAATAAAAGATGTTGAGAACAAATACAAATAAAGATAAAAAAAAGGGGGAAACATGACTGAAAAAGCAGCACAAATACAATAGGTTGACAAACAGTGTTGATTAAAAAAAAAAAAAAAAGAAAATAACAGACATGGGTTGACAATAGAGGAGTGAGGTAGATTACAGGGAATTTATTAGGTAGTGTTTAGTTTTTATCTTAAACTGGTTGAGAGAGGTACAGTCTTTAACATGGTTGGGAAGGTCATTCCACATTCTGGGCCCCTTGATTTGCAGAGCATTTCTAGTTTGATTAAGACGTACTCTAGGAATATCAAAACTGTATTTATTTCTGGTGTGGTGCTCATGGGTTCTGTTACAACCTACTATGAAGCTTTTAAGATCAGGATTGGCATTATAGTTTAGCGTTTTATATATGTATAATACACATGAGAGAATGTGCAGTGACTTAATATCTAACATATTAAGAGATTTGAGTAGGGGTACCGAGTGATGTCTGGGGCCAGAGTTGGATATTGTTCTAATAGCGGCTTTGTGTTGGGTAATTAGAGGACGTAAGTGATTTTGGGTAGTAGAACCCCAAGCACAAATACCATAGTTGAGATAAGGATAGATAAGGGAGTAATAGAGAGTCACCAGGGCAGGGCGTGGTACATAATATCTGATCTTAGAAAGAATGCCCACAGTTTTTGAAACTTTTTTAGATATATTTAGAATGTGTCCCTGGAAATTCAGCTTGTGGTCAATGAGAATGCCAAGGAATTTGCCATCTAATTTGTTACAAATTTGGGTATTGTTTATTTTGAGATTTATAAGACTAGAGGATTTATTGCCAAACAGAATATAGAAGGTTTTGTCAATGTTAAGGGTGAGTTTGTTGGCAGTTAGCCAAAGATGGACTTTATTTAGCTCAGTATTTACTGTGGCATTTAGAGCAAGAGGGTCAGGACTGGAGTAAATGAAGGTTGTGTCGTCAGCAAATAGAATTGGTTTGAGGTGTTGGGAGGCATTTGGAAGGTCATTAATGTAGATGAGAAAGAGGAGAGGGCCAAGTATGCTGCCCTGAGGAACACCAATGTTGATGGGTAGGGTGGGAGAAATTGTATTATTCACAGAAACATATTGGAGCCTGTCAGTAAGGTAGGACTCGAGGTATTGTAGGGAGTGTCCTCTGACTCCATAATGATGTAATTTAAGAAGAAGGTTATGGTGGTTGACAGTATCAAAAGCTTTACGCAGGTCCACAAATAACCCAACAGGGAACTCCTTTTTATCAATGTTAAAGTAATATGGCTTAGGTACAAATATTGGGGGATTGAGTAGCACTAGATACAGTGTGAAGATAAAGCCCATGGTAGAAAACTATGAAGATGAAATTAGGTACTTTTTGGTTTTATTTTTGAATATGGCAAAAGCTGGACAGCTTTTCAAGTCATTAGGGAATAAGTTCCATAGACTAGGTCCCTTTATTTACATAGAGCGTTTACATAGATTAAGTTTGACTCTGGGGATATCAAAGAGATATTTATGTCTGGTGTGGTGGGCATGTGTTCTGTTACATCTGTCCAGGAAGAGTTTCAGAACAGGGTTTGCACTTAGAAAAAGGGTTTTATAAACGTAATTTACACAGGAAAATGTGTGAACTGAATTTATGTTTAGCATGTTGAGGGATTTAAACAGAGGAGCTGTGTGTTGTCTGAAAGTAGAGTTAGTTATTGTCCTGAGAGCAGATTTTTGCTGGATGATGATGGGCTTGAGGTAGTTTGCAGAGGTTGAACCCCAAGCACAGCTACCATAAGTAAGATAGAGATAGATAAGTGCATAATAGAGTGAGAGGAGAGCAGAGTAGGGTACATAATATCTGATCTTAGAGAGTATCTTAGAGAGTATACCAATTGTTTTAGAAACCTTTTTAGTTATGTGTTGTATATGGGTGCTGAAGTTGAGTCTCTTGTCTAAGTACAGGCCAAGAAACTTTCCATCATTTTTATTGCTAATGTTTACATTATCTATCTGAAGCTGAATTGTATTTGTTGATTTGCTTCCAAATAAGATGTAGTAGGTCTTTTCTATGTTTAGTGTGAGTTTGTTGGTTGACATCCACAAGTAGACTTTTTTTAATTAATTGTTTACAACCTTATTTAACATGAGTGGGTTGGGGTCAAAGTAGATGAGTAGTATCATCAGCAAACAATATAGGTTTAAGTATGTTAGAGACATTAGGGAGATCATTGATGTATATAAGAAACAGGAGGGTCCTAGGATGCTGCCCTGTGGCACCCATACAGTTATTGGTAGAGTGGGAGAGGTTATATCATTGATGGCTACATATTAGTGTCTGTTACTAAGATAGGATCGGATATAGTTCAGGGCAAGGTCACGGATTCCATATTGGTGGAGTTTAAGTAAGAGGTAGTTATGGTTAACAGTATCAAAAGCCTTTCTCAGGTCAATGAAGAGTCCAATTGGAAACTCACTTTTGTCGAGGGCTGAGAAGATTAAGTCAAGCAGACTAACAATACCATCATTGGTACTCTTTTGGGAGCGGAAGCCAAACTGACAAGGACTTAGTATATTGAATTTTATAAGGGAGTAGAGCTGTTTGTAAACAAAAAATTAAAATATTTTTGATAATATAGGTAGATTTGATATGGGTCTGTAATTATTTATGTCTGCCGTGTTACCTCCTTTATGAACTGGCGTTACTCTTGCTTTTTTAAGGATATCAGGGAAGGTATGATACTCTAGGGATTTATTGAACAGCAATGCTATGGGTGGTGCAAGGGCGTGGGGGGCACTCTTGTATACCATCGATGGTATTTCACTAATGTTCCCCGCTTTGGTTTTTAGCGAGTGAATGATGGACACAACATCTGGAGGGCTGACCGGAGAGAGAAGAGAGTTTGGATAGCTGCCTGAAAGATATGTGGTAACATATGTCTGAGTCTCTGGGATTTTTCGGGCAAGGTTAGCACCAATCGATGAAAAGACGCTATTAAATTCAGTTGTTGTTTCAATATCTGTTGCAGGTACTCACTTAGTTGTACTCACCTAGTTGTGCTTGCGGGGGTTGAGCTCTGGCTCTTTGGTCCCGCCTCTCAACCGTCAATCAACAGGTGTACAGGTTCCTGAGCCTATTGGGCTCTATCATATCTACACTTGAAACTGTGTATGGAGTCAGCCTCCACCACATTACTTCCAAATGCATTCCATTTGTCAACCACTCTAACACTAAAAAAGTTCTTTCTAATATCTCTGTGGCTCATTTGGGCACTCAATTTCCACCTGTGTCCCCTAGTGCGTGTGCCCCTTGTGTTAAATAGCCTGTCTTTATCAACCCTGTCGATTCCCTTGAGAATCTTGAATGTGGTGACCATGTCCCTTACTAACTCTTCTGTCTTCCAACGAAGTGAGGTTTAATTCCCGTAGTCTCTCCTCGTAGCTCATAGCTCTCAGCTCGGGTACTAGTCTGGTGGCAAACCTTTGAACCTTTTCCAGTTTAGTCTTATGCTTGACTAGATATGGACTCCATGCTGGAGCTGCATACTCCAGGATTGGTCTGACATATGTGGTATATAATGTTTTGAAAGATTCCTTACACAAGTTTCTAAAGGCCGTTCTTATGTTAGCCAACCTGGCATATGGTGCTGATGTTATCCTCTTGATATGAGCTTCAGGGGACAGGTCTGGTGTGATAACCCCAGGTCTTTCTCTCTCTCTCTGACTCTTGAAGTATTTCATCTCCCAAATGATACCTTGTATCTGGTCTCCTGCTTCCTACCCCTATCTTCATTACATTACTTTTGCTTGGGTTAAACTCTAACAGCCATTTGTTCGACCATTCCTGCAGCTTGTCCAGGTCTTCTTGAAGCCTCAAGCTGTCCTCCACTGTCTTAATCCTTCTCATAATTTTGCTGTCGTCAGCAAACATTGAGAGGAATGAGTCTATACCCTCTGGGAGATCATTTACGTATATCAAACAGGATAGGTCCGAGTACAGAGCCCTGTGGGACTCAACTGGTGACTTCACGCCATTCTGAGGTCTCACCTCTCACTGTAACTCTCTGCTTCCTATTGCTTAGGTACTCCCTTATCCACTGGAGCGTTCTACCAGTTACTCCTGCCTGTTTTTCCAGCTTATGCATCAACCTTTTATGGGGTACTGTGTCGAAGGCTTTCCGACAGTCCAAAAAATGCAGTCCGCCCATCTTTCTCTTTCTTGCTTAATCTTTGTTACCTGATTGTAGAATTCTATCAAGCCTGTAAGGCAAGATTTACCCTCCCTGAACCCATGTTGATGGATTGTCACGAAGTCTCTTCTCTCCAGATGTGTTACTAGATTTTTTCTCACAATCTTCTCCATCACCTTGCATGGTATACAAGTTAAGGACACTGGTCTGTAGTTCAGTGCCTCTTGTCTGTCTCCCTTTTTGTATATTGGTACTACATTAGCAGTCTTCCATATTTCTGGTAGGTCTCCCGTTTCCAGTGACCTACTATACACTATGGAGAGTGGCAAGCAAAGTGCTCCTGCACACTCTTTCAATACCCATGGCGAGATTCCGTCCGGCCTAACAGCTTTTCTCACATCCAGCTCCAATAGGTGCTTCTTGACCTCATCTCTTGTAATTTCAAACCTTTCCAAGGTCACCTGGTTTGCTGCCACCTCTCCTAGCGCCGTGACTTCTCCCTGTTCTATTATAAAGACCTCCTGGAACCTTTTGTTGAGTTCTTCACACACCTCTTTGTCAATCTCTGTGTACCTGTCCTCGCCCACCCTAAGTTTCATCACCTGTTCCTTCAGTACATTAATGACACTATGTAAAAGACACATCTAATACTTTATGTAGGGCATAAGTAAATCTGTGTATCTATGTATTTACGTATGTAGGTTAGCTTAGCATTTTAAAAGCACCGAATCACCTTCTGTGGTTGAGTGTTCAATAAACCCTTGAACTGTATGTTTAACACTTCTCTAACCCTGTCCATGGAGGACAGAAGAAAATGTATATATGCTGGTTAGCATTGTAAATGTGTGGCCACGTCTGTGGTAGAAAAAAAAAACAAAAAAAAACTGTTGTCTTCCTCCTGATGTGACTGTGTAGTAGCTTTGGTTCGGTCTTGCCTTTATTAGCTATATCATTTTCATTCCTTTTCTCAGCTTCTCTTCTCACTAACATACTCGTTCCTGGTTCTCTGGTATCTCTCTCTACTTTCTGGTGTTCTGTTATTACGGAAGTTCCTCCATGCCCTTTTGTTCAGCTCCTTTGCTTTCATACATTCCCTATTAAACCACGGATTCTTCTTTTGCTGGTGTATAACTATCCTTGGAGATTTTTTATTTTATTATGTGAATGTTGTTTAGCTTCTAGGATGTTAGAGATCTCTCTCCATGTGCTTTTCATGTTGCCTTTTGCTTCTTTGAATCTATTCTCGTAATAGGAACGCCTTGCTTTTCTTATTATCCTGGTAAGCACTAATGAGTACCTCTTTACCACTTCCTTTCCAACTAGGCCAATCCTAAGTTTTTTTTTCATATTCATGTTTCTTGTCGATTGCTTTAAGCGAGTATGGCCAATACGCAACCTCGCCAGAGCAGTTTCCCACCGCCGGTTACGGTGGTAGGAGGATGGCCACGAGGAAACACAACATTTAAGAATACGGAGTTGTTACCAGTAACAGACGACCAAGAAGCCAGCCAACGGGTAAGGATGGAGGAATGGATAACCGGGTAAAAGTCGGAATATGGAATACCTTTACGAGAGACGGGGCAAGAGCGGACAGCTTCCTTGGCGGCAGCATCCGCACGCTCATTTTTTTATTTATTTATTTATTTTATTTATTTATGCATATACAAGAATGTACATAAGGAATGTGAGGATACAAATATGGTAATTACAGTCTTGTAAAGCCACTAGCACGCGCAGCGTTTCGGGCAGGTCCTTAATCTAAGAAAATTTTAAGGAAGTAAATACTTGCAAAATTTATAGACAAAAAAATGATAACAGATTACATGGAATGAAAAAAAAGAAGATGAGAGAAAATTATAGGTACAGTATATTAAAGCACATAGGTAGCTATGATTGATTGCAATGACAGCTTAAAATGGTAGTTGACAACAAATTGGTAGGCACAATACAGCAGAAACAATATAAGATTGATTGCAATGACAGCTTGAATGGTAGTTGACAAAAATTGGTAGTCACAATACAGCATATGGCTAGCACATAAAAGAAGACAGCAATGAACACAATTATAAGGTTGTTTGATATTACATAAAAATTAGGAGATTGGGTAACACTAGGTACAGAGCAAATTTAAAGCTCAGTGTAGGAAACTAAATAGATGAAGTTAGGTACTTTTTGGTTTTGCTTTTAAATAAGGCAAAAGTTTTACAGTTTTTCAATTCACTAGGGAGTGAGTTCCATAGACTAGGTCCCTTAATTTGCATAGAGTGTTTACACAGATTAAGTTTGACCCTGGGGATATCAAAGAGATATTTATTTCTGGTGTGGTGATAATGGGTCCTATTACATCTGTCCAGGGAGAGTTTCAGAGCATGGTTTGCATTTAAGAACAGGGTTTTGTAAATGTAGTTGACACAAGAGAATGTGTGGAGGGAGTTAATATTTAGCAAGTTTAGGGATTTAAACAAGGGAGCTGAGTGTTGTCTGAAAGCAGAGTTAGTTATTATTCTGATAGCAGATTTTTGCTGTGTGATGATGGGCTTAAGGTGGTTTGCAGTGGTAGACCCCCATGCACAGATACCATAATTAAGATAGGGGTAGATTAGTGCATAATATAGTGAGAGGAGAGCAGAGTTAGGAACATAATATCTGATTTTGGAGAGTATACCAACTGTCTTAGAGACTTTCTTAGTTATGTGTTGAATGTGGGTGCTGAAGTTGAGTCTCTTGTCTAGGAATAGGCCAAGAAACTTGCCATCATTTTTATTACTGATGTTAATGTTGTCTATCTGTAGCTGAATTGCATTTGATGATTTGCTTCCAAATAAGATGTAGTAAGTCTTTTCGATGTTTAATGTTAGTTTGTTCGTTGACATCCATAAGTGGACTTTTTTTAATTCATTATTCACAACATTATTTAGTGTATGTGGGTTGAGGTTTGAGTAGATAAGGGTAGTATCGTCAGCAAACAATATAGGTTTGAGAATATTAGAGACATTAGGCAGATCGTTTATATATATAAGAAATAGAAGAGGTCCTAAGATGCTGCCCTGTGGCACTCCAACGGTAATTGGTAGAGTGGAAGAAGTTGTATCATTGATGGTTACATATTGGTGTCTGTCACTAAGATAGGATCGGATGTAGTCAAGGGCAAGGCCTCGGATTCCATAATGCTGGAGTTTAAGTAAGAGGTAGTTGTGATTAACAGTATCAAAGGCTTTTCTTAGGTCAATGAAGAGTCCAATCGGAAACTCATTTTTGTCAAGGGCTGAGTAGATAATGTCAAGGAGACTAATGATTGCATCATTGGTGCTCTTTTGGGACCGGAAGCCAAACTGGCAGGGGCTGAGTATGTCGAATTTTACGAGGTAGGAATAGAGCTGTTTGTAAATAATTTTTTCAAATATTTTTGATAGAATGGGTAGATTTGATATTGGTCTATAATTGTTTATGTCCGCCGGATTGCCTCCTTTATGGACTGGCGTTACTCTTGCTTTTTTGAGGATATCAGGGAAGGTGTGATACTCTATAGATTTGTTGAACAGTAGTGCTATGGGTGAGGCAAGGGCATGGGAGGCTCTCTTGTACACAATGGACGGAATTTCACTGGTGTTCCCTGCCTTGGTTTTTAGAGAATGTATGATGGACACAACATCTGCCGGGCTGATTGGTGAAAGGAGAAGAGAGTTTGGATAGCTGCCTGAGAGATATGTGTTAATATGTGTCTGAGTCTGTGGGATTTTACTGGCAAGATTAGCACCAACCGATGAAAAGAAACTATTAAATTCATTTGCCATTTCTAAGTCAGTTGACGGTATACCCCCATCCTTGTAGAGTTTTATTTGGTTATGTGAGTGTTGTTTAGTTCCTAGGATACTAGAGATAGTTTTCCAAGTGCTTTTCATGTTGCCTTTTGCTTCATTGAATCTATTGACATAATATGCAAGTTTTGCCTTTCTTATGATACTGGTAAGCATTGATGAGTACCTTTTAGCTACTTCCTTTGAAACTAGGCCAATCCTAACTTTCTTTTCATATTCATGTTTCTTGTTGATTGAGTTGAGAATGCCACTTGTGAGCCATGGATTGTTTAATCTTTTGTCAGTTACTTGCTTGGTAAGAAGGGGACAATGAATGTTGTAGAGGCTTAGAGTTTTGGAGATGAAGAGGTTAGCTAATGAATTTATATCATGGGTATTATTGAATTCAGAATCCCAGTTAATATTGTAAAGTGCCTCTGTAAGATTGTCTAAAGCTGATTCACTGTGTAGCCTAAATGAAAGTTTCTTGCTTTTTGGTGGTGTTATGTCCATGTTCGCTATGAGAAAGGTAGGATAGTGGTCAGTTGTTCTGTCGTAGATTATACCAGATACAAGGGGAGCTGTTATGTTTGTCCATATGTGGTCCAAGGTAGTGGCTGATGTTTGAGTGACTCGGGTAGGTTTGGTGATTGTGGGGATTAGCATACAGGAGTTCATGCTGTTAAGGAAATAGTCAACTTGAGAGCAATTTTGTTGACCCAGGTCAATATTAAAATCTCCTCCCAGAATGAAGTGGTTTTTGTTGAGATTGTT
Organism: Procambarus clarkii; assembly: GCF_040958095.1. NCBI lineage: Eukaryota > Metazoa > Arthropoda > Malacostraca > Decapoda > Cambaridae > Procambarus > Procambarus clarkii. The sequence goes on from NC_091225.1 coordinate 23,434,923, forward strand.
GTTTATAATAAGATTCCTTAGGTTGTCTGAGAAAGAAGCTATGTTAGTATTGGGAAATCTATAGATGGCTCCAATAGTCAAAGAAGATGTAAGGGATTTAATTGAAAACTGAGCAAAAGTATATTCACAGTAGTCATCTCTGTCACTAATAACACTGTTGCAGATAAATGTATCTCGGTAATATATAGCTGTGCCACCACCTTTTTTATTAGGCCTACAGTTATGAATGGCTTTATAACCAGCTAAGTTGTAGAGTTGGGTATAGTCTTTATTTAGCCAAGTTTCTGTTAAAATAATGAACGATAGGTTAGTACCTAGTGCTGTGAGTAGTGCATTTAAATCGTCAAAATGTTTACCAAGTGATCTAACATTTTGGTTATAAACTGATAGATAGGTGCTATTTTGGAGTTTGTTTTTAGCCTGGTGTGCTGTGAAATACTTGCAATAATGATGATCAATGTGCTGGTTGGTGTAGATATGAGACAGAAGATTTTGATCAGGATCAATATCAGTGAGCATAGAGATGCAGAGGGATCACGATATAAGATACACGATAAAGCAAAACACAAGAATAAAAGCAAATACAATAAAATAGTAGCAATTTAGAAGTAAAATAAAGATCCAATAGATAGCCAGGGAGGACACAGAAGTTACATAAAATAAAAAAACAAAAAATCAGTAGAGACTGACAATATAAATGTAAAATAAAAAATAATAAGAAAAATGATAATCATAAAAAAATGATCTTGAAGATAATTAGCTTAGTAATGGTTAATTAACAGGGTAATAAAAAGCCCTAGGTTTAGTGACAAGGGGATTAACTAAGAACAAATAATTAAGAGTATAAAACAGGCAAAGATGACAAACAAAAAAAAAATAAAAAAATAAAAATAAAAATAAACACCTTTGGAAAGGAAAGGCAGAGCTTAAGTACACTTTGGTTGTATGTGAGACTACAAATTATGTTCTGGTTATTCAGCTGATATCCCACAGTCATCCAGGAAAGAAGTGAGGTGTGCTTCAGTGGTTATGACATAAGTTTTTCCAGAGTCAGTCTTCCTAGCTATTATTTTACCATCGCGCACAAAACAATGTTTAATAGCAGTGGATCTATTGCAAATTCCACGTAGTTTAAATAAGAGATTTTGTCTGAATCTGGTAAGACATTCGTTCACATAAACCTTGGATTTCATAGCGACTGCAGTAGTGATAAGGTCTGACTTGCGGGAGCAGCTATCTAACTTCACCCTTATCTTTCTGTTGTTTGTACCAGATGATTTGGCACCCACTCTATAAGCTGACTTAATGTCTCTTGCTTCAATTGAATAATTCAACTTAGTACGCAATTCCTGGATCACGATGGCAGTACAGTCTTCTCTGTCAGTTTCATGGGGAAAATCCTGTGATGAGATGATGACAGAATCAAGGAGCTTAAGCTGGTCTGATTCGTCTTGGGTTGCAGTGTGTTGCTGTTGTAGGGAGTTAAAATGGTTCTCTAACTTTTGTAGCATCTCTTCTTGCTTCTTAGAGGTTTCTGCTGGTTTAAAGTTAGTAACCGAGATCTGAAGAGAGCTTAATTCCTGTTCGAGGTGGCCGACTCTGGCAGACAGATCTTGGTTAATCTTGTGCATGGCCAAAGCATCACTCTGAAGCTTTATTATCAGGTCCGACTGCTCTCGGATTATAGACTTTTGGTCGTCATGTATTTGAGTCAATAATCTGAGCCATGGATTATCAGCGAGACGCTTAAAGTCAGTACATGGGGAGGCAGCTCGTTTAAGTTGCTCCATATGGTTACATAACTGTTGTAAGGCTCGAGTCAGTGACGACGCTTCAATCAGCTGGGAAGGTTTGTTATTGTTGACGCAGGGAGGGTCGGTACTCCCCCCGGTAGCCCCTAAGGGGGAGACAGATTCAGATGTCAGATTCAGATGTTTATTCAGGTAAGGTATATACATACAAGTGATGTTACATAAATGGATTGATATATAGATAGAGCTAGTACATACAATGCCTAAAGCCACTATTACGCAATGCGTTTCGGGCAAGAAAAACATTAATATCTAGAACTTAATACTAATTGAGCATAAAGAATAAAAGATGTTGAGAACAAATACAAATAAAGATAAAAAAAAGGGGGAACATGACTGAAAAAGCAGCACAAATACAATAGGTTGACAAACAGTGTTGATTACAAAAAAGAAAAAAAAAAAAAGAAAATAACAGACATGGGTTGACAATAGAGGAGTGAGGTAGATTACAGGGAATTTATTAGGTAGTGTTTAGTTTTTATCTTAAACTGGTTGAGAGAGGTACAGTCTTTAACATGGTTGGGAAGGTCATTCCACATTCTGGGCCCCTTGATTTGCAGAGCATTTCTAGTTTGATTAAGACGTACTCTAGGAATATCAAAACTGTATTTATTTCTGGTGTGGTGCTCATGGGTTCTGTTACAACCTTCTATGAAGCTTTTAAGATCAGGATTGGCATTATAGTTTAGCGTTTTATATATGTATAATACACATGAGAGAATGTGCAGTGACTTAATATCTAACATATTAAGAGATTTGAGTAGGGGTACCGAGTGATGTCTGGGGCCAGAGTTGGATATTGTTCTAATAGCGGCTTTGTGTTGGGTAATTAGAGGACGTAAGTGATTTTGGGTAGTAGAACCCCAAGCACAAATACCATAGTTGAGATAAGGATAGATAAGGGAGTAATAGAGAGTCACCAGAGCAGGGCGTGGTACATAATATCTGATCTTAGAAAGAATGCCCACAGTTTTTGAAACTTTTTTTGATATATTTAGAATGTGTCCCTGGAAATTCAGCTTGTTGTCAATGAGAATGCCAAGGAATTTGCCATCTAATTTGTTACAAATTTGGGTATTGTTTATTTTGAGATTTATAAGACTAGAGGATTTATTGCCAAACAGAATATAGAAGGTTTTGTCAATGTTAAGGGTGAGTTTGTTGGCAGTTAGCCAATGATGGACTTTATTTAGCTCAGTATTTACTGTGGCATTTAGAGCAAGAGGGTCAGGACTGGAGTAAATGAAGGTTGTGTCGTCAGCAAATAGAATTGGTTTGAGGTGTTGGGAGGCATTTGGAAGGTCATTAATGTAGATGAGAAAGAGGAGAGGGCCAAGTATGCTGCCCTGAGGAACACCAATGTTGATGGGTAGGGTGGGAGAAATTGTATTATTCACAGAAACATATTGGAGCCTGTCAGTAAGGTAGGACTCGAGGTATTGTAGGGAGTGCCCTCTGACTCCATAATGATGTAATTTAAGAAGAAGGTTATGGTGGTTGACAGTATCAAAAGCTTTACGCAGGTCCACAAATAACCCAACAGGGAGCTCCTTTTTATCAAGGGCTGTATGAATCGAGTTAAGCATACTAATGAGTGCATCGTTAGTGCTTTTTTTGGGTCTGAAGCCATATTGGCAAGGGCTAAGTATATTGAGTTTGGCTAGATATGAGTAAAGCTGCTTGTATATAAGTTTTTCAAAAATTTTTGACAAGTTTGGCAGGATTGATATAGGTCTGTAGTTGTTAACATCTGTGGGATCACCACATTTGTGGACAGGCGTTACTCTCGCTTTTTTTAGAATATCTGGAAAGGTTTGGAGTTCAAGTGACTTGTTGAAGAGCAAAGCAATAGCAGGGGCTAAAGATCTGGAGGCTTTTTTGTATATTAAAGTTGGTATCTCCTCAAGGGCACTAGACTTGGTTTTAAGGGAAAGGATTATCTCATTGACGTCAGTGGAATTAATAGGCTTTAGGTACAGAGACTGTGGATAGTTACCTGTAAGATAGTCCTTAATGTCAGTACTGGAAGATGGAATATCATTTGCAAGGGATGAACCAATGGAAGAGAAGAACCTATTGAACTCAATAGCAGAATCAGAGGCTGAAAGCTGACCATCGTTATTAGACAGGAGAGTCGGTTTGTTATTTAAAGATTTCTTTGATCCCAATATTTGTGAAATTGTGCTCCAAGTTTGTTTAATGTTGCTCTTTATTTGAGTAAATTTATCTTCGTAGTAATTAGTTTTGGCTCGTCTAATTATCTTAGTTAGCAATAATGAGTAATTCTTTGAGAATTCTTTGGAGACAATTCCTAACCTATACTTCTTCTCAAGGTCGTGTTTTTTGTTAATGGATTTCAGTATTCCCTTTGTAAGCCAAGGATTGTTAAGCCTTTTGCTTGTGACTTGTTTTGTAAGCCTAGGACAGTGGGTGTTATAAAGGCTAAGAGTTGTTTGTAGAAAAGATTGCACTGCTAGGTTTGCGGAGGCAAACCGCATTGCGGAGTGCGGAGACAGCCGCATTATTCCTGTTGCTAGCTTGGCTGGTTGGGTTCATCCTGATAGGTGTGCTATCATTCTTTACGGCCTTGCCGAGCTTAGAATTGTTTGGCATGGTAGCAGCAGAGATGTATGCAGCAGATGGGGTAGACTCGTTGATATGGCAGCAGCAAACGTCAGGTTAGCTTTCTCCAGGGAGCAACACTAATGAGGTCGAGATGAGCTAGTAGGTTAGGTTTTGTCGAATATTTCGGTCACATTTAGGTCACTGGGTACTTAGCTGCCTTCTGGGGTTGTTACATCATGTTAGGGATGTTGTGGGCTCAAGGAGCAGCTGATAAAGTTGGAGGGGCAGCAGGGTCGTCAGGAGCGGATCGTGTTAATACATACATTTAATACATTTAAAGACACACCAATATGACTGGGAACCCAACAAAACTTAACCGACTTAAACTTACTGTGAACAAGAAACAGCCAATGCTGGATCTCGACAACTACGGGATGAACCGGATTAAAGGACCCGAGAGCCATGAGGACACTACGAGAGTCAACAACAACCACAAAGGAAGACTGACAACGAGAGAGCAGGAGACGAAGAGCATAGAGAATAGCATAAAGCTCCTCTGTAAATATGCTAGTCTCCAGAGATAAGCGACACATATAAGTGCGATCAGGAAAAACAACAGAGTAGCCAACACCGTCCGCAGACTTAGACCCATCGGTGAAGACAGAAACGGAGCGGGAGTGAGAAGAAGAGTGCTCAAGGAAAAGGCATTTTAGAACCGTAGGAGGGGTAATAGCTTTAGTGACGCGGGTCAAGGACGTACAAAACTGCGGAAGGGGGACTCTCCACGGGGGCAAAGAAGGAACAACACGAGGAGAAACATTAGAAACACGAACGGAAAGAGAATCCTGTAAGCGAGATAACCGGACAGACAGAGGGAGGTGGTGAAGAGGAACAGGAACTGCAGGAGGGGTAAAAGTTAAAGCACGACAGAGGCGAGAGGAAGGATGTTGCAAGGACCGAACAAGATAGCGAAGACAGTAGCGATCACGGCGGTCCTGGAGAGACAGGAAGCCAGTGTCAACATACAAGCTAAGGACGGGAGTCGAACAAAAGGCACCAGAACTGAGGCGCAGCCCAGTATGGTGCAAAGCATCAAGACGGTGAAGAGCAGAAGAGTAAGCAGGGCAACCATAATTTATTTATTTATATATATACAAGAAGGTACATTGGGTTTGTGAGAATACATTGGATAGTACAGTATTTACATTCTTGTAAAGCCACTAGTACGCGCAGCGTTTCGGGCAGGTCCTTAATCTAGCAGATAATTTTAAGTAGGTAATTCCTATCAGAATTGATAAATGATAAAGATACATTGCAAGAGAAAAATGAGATGAGAGAGCTTAGTAAGTATATTAAAGCACATTGTTATATTAAAGCTCTGATTGATTACATTGACAGCTTGATTAGTAATTTAAACAAGATTAATAGACACCATACAGCAGATTGACAGCACATATAAGACAGCAATGATCACAATGGTAAAGATGTTCAGATTGGGTACATAAAGATTGGGAGACTGGGTAGCAAAAGATACAGATAAACAAGATTTATAAACACCATACAGCAGATTGGCAGCACATATAAGAAGACAGCAATGATCACAATGGTAAAGATGTTCAAATTGGGAACATAAAGGTTGGGAGATTGGGTAGCAATAGATACAGTGCAATTTTAAGGCAAAAAGTGAAAAACTATGAAGATGAAATTAGGTACTTTTTAGTATTGATTTTGAATGATGTAAAAGTTGGACAGCTTTTCAATTCAGTAGGGAGTGAGTTCCATAAACTGGGTCCCTTCATTTGCATAGAGTGTTTACACAGATTAAGTTTAACTCTGGGGATATCAAAGAGATATTTATTTCTGGTGTGGTGATAATGGGTCCTATTACATCTGTCCAGGAAGAGTTTCAGACAAGGATTTGCATTTAAGAACAGGGTTTTGTAAATGTAGTTCACAAAACACAAGAGAATTTGTGGAGTGAGATTATGTTTAGCATGTTTAGGGAGTTAAACAAGGGGGCTGTGTGTTGTCTGAAAGCAGAATTTGATATTATTCTGATAGCAGATTTTTGCTGGGTGATGATGGACTTGAGGTGGTTTGCAGTGGTTGAACCCCATGCACAGATACTATAGTTGAGATAGGGATAGATTAGTGCATAATATAGAGAGATGAGAGCAGAGTTAGGTACATAATATCTGATTTTGGAGAGTATACCAACTGTTTTAGAGACTTTCTTAGTTATGTGTTGTATGTGGGTACTGAAGTTGAGTCTCTTGTCTAGGAATATGCCAAGAAACTTTCCATCATTTTTATTGCTAATGTTTACATTGTCTATCTGAAGCTGAATTGCATTTGTAGATTTGCTTCCAAATAGGATGCAGTAGGTCTTTTCTATGTTAAGTGTTAGTTTGTTGGTTGACATCCATAAGTGGACTTTTTTTAGTTCGTTATTAACAACATCATTTAGTGTATGTGGGTTGGAGTTGGAGTAGATGAGGGTAGTATCATCAGCAAACAAAATAGGTTTCAGAATGTTAGAGACATTAGGCAGATCATTGATGTATATAAGAAATAGAAGAGGTCCCAAGATGCTGCCCTGTGGCACTCCAACGGTTATTGGCAGAATGGGAGAGATTATATTTTTGATGGCTACACATTGGTGTCTATCACTAAGATAGGATTGGATATAGTCCAGTGCATGGCCTCGGATTCCATAATGATGGAGTTTACATAAGAGGTAATCGTGATTAACAGTATCAAAGGCCTTTCTCAGGTCAATGAAGAGTCCAATTGGAAACTCATTTTTGTCAAGGGCTGAGTAAATTATACCAAGGAGACTAATAATTGCATCGTTGGTACTCTTTTGAGAGCGGAAGCCAAACTGACAGGGGCTAAGAATGTCAAATTTTACGAGATAGGAGTAGAGCTGTTTGTAGATAATTTTTTCAAATATTTTTGATAGTATGGGTAGGTTCGATATTGGTCTATAGTTGTTTATGTCTGCCGGATTACCTCCTTTATGAACTGGCGTTACTCTTGCTTTTTTAAGGATATCAGGGGAGGTATGACACTCAAGGGATTTGTTGAACAGCAGAGCTATAGGTGGCGCAAGGGCATGGGAGGCGCTCTTGTATACAATGGATGGGATTTCACTGATGTTCCCAGCTTTGGTTTTTAGTGAGTGTATGATGGACACAACATCTGTCGGGCTGACTGGTGAGAGGAGAAGATAGTTTGGATAGCTGCCTGAGAGATATGTGTTGATATGTGTCTGAGTCTGTGGGATTTTACTTGCAAGGTTAGCACCAATCGACGAAAAAAAGCTATTAAATTCATTCGCCATTTCTAAGTCAGATGACGGTGTAAGGCCATCCTTAGAGAGTGTTATCTGGTTGTGGGAGTGTTGTTTAGTTCCCAGGATGTTAGAGATGGTATTCCATGTGCTTTTCATGTTGCCTTTTGCTTCTTTGAATCTAGTCTCATAATATGAAAGTTTTGCTTTTCTTATGATACTGGTAAACACTGATGAGTACCTTTTAACTACTTCCTTTGAAACTAGGCCACTCCTAAATTTCTTTTCGTATTCATGTTTTTTGTTGATTGATTTAATTATGCCACTTGTGAGCCACGGGTTATTTTTTCTTTTATCAGTAACTTGTTTTGGTATGGAGGGGACAGTGAGTGTTGTAGAGGCTTAGAGTTTTGGAGAGAAAGAGGTTAGTTGATGAGTTTATATCCTGTGAATTATTAAATTCAGATTCCCAGTTAATATTGTGAAGTGCATTAGAGAGATTGCCTAAAGCTGATTCACTATGTAGCCTGAATGAAAGTTTCTTGGTTTCTGGTGGTGATGTGTCAATGTTTGCTATGAGGAAAGTAGGATAGTGGTCAGTTGTTCTGTCATAAATTACCCCAGATGTAAGGGGAGCTGTTATATTAGTCCATAGGTGATCCAGGGTAGTGGCAGATGTTTGAGTGACTCGGGTGGGCTTGGTGATTGTGGGGATTAGCATACAGGAGTGCATGCTGTTACGGAAATAGTCAACTTGAGGGTTGTTTTGAAGACCCAGGTCAATATTGAAATCACCTACCAGATTGATGTGATATTTGTTGAGATTGTTATTTATGATAAGATTCCTTACATTGTCAGAGAATAAAGTTATGTTGGTATTAGGAAATCTATAGATGGCACCGATAGTCAGGGAGGATTTAAGGGATTTACTGGAGAACTTGGCAAAGGTATATTCACAATAGTCATCTCTATCACTAATAACACTATTGCAAATGAAGGTATCTTTGTAATATATTGCTGTACCACCACCTTTTTTATTAGGCCTGCAGTTATGAATGGCTTTATAACCAGCTAAATTGTAGAGTTGGGTATAGTCATTACTTAGCCAAGTTTCTGTTAAAATGATGAATGATAATTTAGTACCTAGTGCTGTAAGTAGTGCATTTATATCATCAAAATGTTTACCAAGTGACCTAACATTTTGGTTGTAAACTGATAAGCAGGTGCTATTTAGGAGTTTGTTTTTTGCAAGATTTGCTGTGTAATACCTGCAATAATGATGATCAATGTGCTGATTTGTGTGGATATGGGACAGAAGATTTCGATCAGGATCAATATCAGTAAGCATATAGATAAGATAATGTCACGATACAATAAGATAAGCAATTACAGGAACAGATAAATACTAAATCTGCTGTAAAATAGAAAGTAATTATAGCAAAACACAACAATATAACAATACAATAAGAGCTTACAAAGTATTAAGTCTGCTAAAATTAGAGAATAATTATGGCAAAACACAACAATAAATGCAAGTAAACAAAAGAATTGAAACAATTAGAGGTAGAATTAAGGTCACTAGATAGCCATGGAGGATACACAAGTTTGGTGGAGAGAACAAAAAATCAGTAGAGACTGTCAAGATGAATATATAAAAAATTTGACAAATGATAATTGTAAAGTAAAATAATCTTAAAGATAATAAATTTTATTTAGCTTAGTTTTTAACCTATAATTAGTATGAACTTAATTAAAAGAACAAAATGAGATCAATAATTGATTTCAATAAATGACATAAATCAATACAATTAAATTTAAAATTTAAATGGAATAGGGTAAGATTAGATTTAAGAGTAAAATTTTACAATGAAACTGAGGTAGATGCTTGCATAAGTGCATGGAGACTTGATGGATTATTTAGGAAATTATATGAATGAGAGAACATTAGGTAAATGGTAAGGCAGAGACAGCACCTTAGACAAAGTTAGATTAAGTTAGGTTAGGCTCAGGCACTGAAAGAGTTATTTTAAGTACTGGCATTGGTCGGGTTCAGGTTTTCAGATATACCACAGTCACTAAAGAAGGCCAGTAGTTGTTGGTCACATTTTATTTCATATCTTTTTCCTGTACTTTCCTTCTTCGCAAAAATCGTTCCATTCCTAGTGTAGCACTGCTTGATAAGACCAGGGTTTTGTTTGCGAATTTGACGCAGCCTGTAGAGGAGGGATCCACGTTGCACAGTAATTTTCGTATAATTCGAATATTTGTTGAACTCCCAGCCCCTTAAGACTGTCCATATTATGATGGATAGAGCTACCATACAATGTTTCATTAAGTTAAGTGGAATCTAGTTGGTTGACATTCACGAGTGTACTTTTTCACCTCATTATTTAAAATATTATTTAGTGTGTGTAGATTGGAGCTTGAAAAAATTAAGGTAAATCAGTAAATAGTAAACGTTTAGGAATTTTAGAGACATGTGGAAGGAAGAAGCCATGATAACCTGGGATTTTAGGTTCTAGTCCATCTCCCAGAAAGTTCTTCTGAAAGTTTCAAAATGATTTTTCAGTTGATAATATAGTGCACAGTAATTTAGGTTTAGCAAGAAAGAGATACAGCAATCATTACGTTTATGCAGGAGAAACATTTAGGAGAAAAAGCTTCAAATTGATTCCGTCGAATTCATTGATGCAAATATTGATTTATTTATTAGAGAGAATAATTCTTTTCTAAGTCACTTGCAAGTATGGTCGAGCTTTTATGGGTGAAATACGGTTTTCTAATCACCATTAGCAATGAATACTTTCCCAATTTCTGTACTAATATGGTCATAAGTCATTCATCAATGCCACCCTAAATGCCAATTTATCACCTGTCTACTGTCTATTTTCTCTATACTTACTTTTGTAAGAATATTGTCTATGTATCACTAACCATCCTTACCAAAGATAATTAGATATATTATATGATGACTGACTAACTTATATGATTGACTGTATTGGGTCAGTCAGTCAGGTGCTGTCACAGTGAGAGGTTGTGTTAGCTGGAGCTCCGATTGTAGTAAGATTATTACAACAACATTGGAAGGATTAGTGAAGAAACTGGTGAATTTAGTTGGAGCTCTGAGGACAGAGCTGGATTCGCTACGGGAGGAGGTACGACAGCTGAAACAACATCAGGAAGAAACAAAGGAGGCGACCAGTGTTAAAAAGACCTCGTCTTGGCAAGTTGTAAAGGACAGGGGTCTTAAGAAGACCTTGGCAAAACCGACACCTAATAGCCTAAGGACTTCTAACGCATTTGATGTGTTAGAGGACGAGTGCTGTGGTGAACCTGTAGTTCAAGAGGTGAAGTCACAGTGAGAGGTTGTGTAAACCGGAGCTCCTGAGTGTTGTTATATTATCATAGCAATATGGAAGTTGTAGTTAAGGACCTGGTGACTCTAGTGGGAGCCCTGAGGACAGAGTTGGACTCTCTGCGGGAGGAGGTGCGTCAGCTTAAAGAACAACGAGAAGTAACGAAGGAGGAGACCAGTAGTAAAGGGACCTCGTCTTGGAGAGTTGCGAAAGACAGGGGCCTTAAGAAGACTTTGATAAAGCCGCCTTCAAACGCCATAGCAACTTCTAATTCATTTGACGTTTTGGAGGACGAGTGCTGTGGTGAGACTGCGGATCGCGCAAAAGGGAAAGCAACGAAGAGAAAGGAAGAGCAGGCCCCTCAGAAAGTAAAGGTACCTAAGCAAACATTAGTTGTGGGAGATTCCCAGATAAGGTATTTGGATAGAGCGTTTTGTGCTAGAGATAGGGGGAACAGGTTAAGGGTTTGCTATCCCGGAGCTGGCATTGGTGATATTATAAAAAACATGAATGATATTATGGCTGGTAATGGGAACAATCCCATTATTTGCATTAGCGTGGGAGGAAATGATGTTGGTCGAGTTAGGAGTGAGGAACTGATTCAGAGGTATAAAACAGCCATAGAATTAGTTAGGAGCAAGGGAGGAATCCCGATCATATGTGGCATTCTTCCAAGAAAGGGAGTGGGAAATGAATGGATATCGAGGGCACTTGGTGTCAATTGCCGGGTGGAAAGATATTGCAAATCAAATGCAATATCTTTCATAGACAACTGGGAACACTTCTATGGAACACTTTCAGAAAGTAAAGGAAGTACCTAAGCAAACATTAGTTGTGGGAGATTCCCAGATAAGGTATTTGGATAGAACGTTTTGTGCTAGAGATAGGGGGAACAGGTTAAGGGTTTGCTATCCCGGAGCTGGCATTGGTGATATTATAAACAACATGAATGATATTATGGCTGGTAATGGGAACAATCCCATTATTTGCATTAGCGTGGGAGGAAATGATGTTGGTCGAGTCAGGAGTGAGGAACTGATTCAGAGGTATAAAACAGCCATAGAGTTAGTTAGGAGCAAGGGAGGAATCCCGATCATATGTGGCATTCTTCCAAGAAAGGGAGTGGGAAATGAATGGATATCGAGGGCACTTGGTGTCAATTACCGGCTGGAAAGATATTGCAAATCAAATGCAATATCTTTCATAGACAACTGGGAACACTTCTATGGAAGAAATGAAATGTATGCTCGTGATGGGGTGCATCTATCGAGAGCTGGGGTTGTTGCTGTTGCGAACTCGCTAGAAGAAGTGGTTAGAGGTGTTTGTTTGGGTTTAAACTGTTAGTAGATAGAGGTATGGGAATTGATTTGGAGGAAGGAGGTAATAAAAGTATGTGTTTGTGGGAGAAAGGAATTGGCAAAACGATCAGGGAAAGAGAAGGTCCGCAAAATAACAATTCACTTAGGGTATATTACACTAACAGTAGAAGTCTAAGAAATAAAATTAACGAATTAAATGCTCTTGTCTGCACAGAAAAAATAGATATTATTGCACTTACCGAAACGTGGATGAATGTAGAAAATAGAGAACTATTAGCTGAATATCAAATATATGGATTTAAACTATTTCACACAGATAGATATATTAGACGAGGAGGTGGAGTAGCCATATATGTTAGGGACAATTTGAAATGTAGTCTCAAAGAGGGAATCAAAACAGAGCCACACACAGAAACTATTTGGATTGAATTAAACGAAAAAGCTAATAATATTATAATAGGAGTAATATATAGGCCACCAAATTTAGACAGAATGGAAGCAAAGCATCTATGGGATGAAATATCTAGAGCATCTAGATCTAACAGTATTTATGTCATGGGTGACTTTAATTTTAGCGGAATAAACTGGTTGAACAAAACAGGGAATAGTGAAGCAGAAGATTTTCTAGAATTAATTGACGATTGCTTTCTTACGCAACACATTAAGGAACCAACACGGGAAAATAATATTTTAGATTTAGTGTTAACTAACAGGGAAACGCAAATTAATGACATCGAAATAGGGAGTGAGCTAGGGAGCAGTGATCACAAAGAAATCAGATTTAGCATAGAATGGAATAGACCAGTAGGAGAAAATTCTGTTAAAGTGCCAGATTTTCGAAGAGCTGATTTTAATAGCCTAAGAAATTTTTTGGGTCAAATTGATTGGAAAGGCTTGGGTATGGGGTGTGGGCCGGTCTTGGAGCGAGACATGAACCCAGCGATAGGTGACTTAAATGGGGATTTCGATGTGGATTCAATATATAACTTATTTAAGAATATTCTAAACAAAGCACAGGAACGTAGTATACCATACAAATTGAATAGATCGTATACTAATAACCCAAAGTGGATAACAAAGAATTTGAAGAACCTTATAGGTAAAAAGAGAGCTTGGTACAAAAGGATTAAAAATGGGGAGGTCACTTTAGAACAGGAATTCGTACAACTGGTTAGAAATGTTAAAAAAGAGATAAGGAAAGCAAAAAGAAACTATGAAGTTCGCATAGCAGGGCAAGCAAAGACAAATCCTAAAGGGTTTTTTCAGTTATATCGTACTAAGACTAGGGAAAGGATAGGTCCATTAAAAACTGAGACAGGTCAAATAACAGATAGTGATGAAGAGATGAGTAGTATTTTTAATAAATATTTTGTATCTGTATTTACTAAAGAGGAACTTAACAATATGCCTTCAGCCGAACAAGTCTATGTGGGTGGGGACGAGGACAGGTTGACGAGTTTAGCAGTTACCAGGGAGGATGTTCTTAAACAAATAGTAAAACTCAAACCAAACAAATCCCCAGGGCCGGATGAAGTGTTTGCTAGGGTGCTTAAAGAATGCAAAGAGGAGCTTTGTGACCCACTGTCAACCATATTTAATAAATCAATAGAGTCAGGCAGAGTGCCAGAGTTTTGGAAAGTTGCTAATGTGATACCAGTTTTTAAGAAAGGAGATAGATCACTTGCGTCTAACTATCGACCAATTAGCCTAACGTCTATTGTGGGAAAGTTACTCGAATCTATAATAGCAAATAAAATTCGTCTTCATCTTGAAAAACATAAATTAATAATTGAGTCGCAACATGGTTTTATAAATGGCCGTTCATGTTTAACAAATTTGTTATCTTTTTATTCTAGCATTGTTGAGGCAGTTGATAGTGGTAAGGATTGCGATGTTGTATACCTTGACTTTAGCAAAGCTTTTGATACAGTGCCACATGAAAGACTGATTAAAAAAATAGAGTCTCATGGTATTGGGGGTGCTATATTAAGCTGGATTAGGGCATGGCTATACCGAAGGAAACAGAGAGTTAGTATAAATGGAATCAAGTCAGAGTGGGAAAATGTTGTAAGTGGAGTGCCTCAAGGCTCTGTCCTGGGACCTCTGTTGTTTATAATATATATAAATGATTTAGATTCAGGTTTGAGTAGCAACATTTGCAAATTTGCCGATGATACGAAAATCGGTAGGGAAATTAATTCGGAGGAGGACTCACTATCACTTCAAGTTGATCTAGATAGGGTTTTGAAATGGTCAAAGGATTGGCAGATGCAGTTTAATGCTGATAAATGTAAAGTTCTGAGGTTAGGTAATGATGATAGAGTTACAAGATACGAGCTAGATGGTGTTGTGATTGCGAAGTCGGATTGCGAAAGGGATCTGGGAGTTATGATTAGTAAGAATTTAAAACAAAAGGATCAATGCATAAATGTTCGTAATAAGGCAAATCGGACACTTGGATTTATTAATCGCAGCGTTAGTAACAAGACACCTGGTGTGGTTCTCAAGCTATATCTTGCTCTAGTTAGGCCCCATTTAGATTATGCAGTTCAGTTTTGGTCGCCATATTATAGAATGGATATAAATTCACTTGAACGTGTCCAGCGTAGGATGACTAAGTTAATTCCCCAAATTAGAAATCTTTCATATGAAGAAAGATTAACAAAGCTTAAGTTGCATTCACTGGAAAGGCGAAGAGTTAGGGGTGACATGATAGAGGTTTACAAGTGGATGAATGGACATAACCGGGGGGATATTAATAGGGTATTAAAAGTATCAACACAGGACAGAACACGAAACAATGGATATAAATTGGATAAGTTTAGATTTAGGAAAGACTTGGGTAAATACTGGTTCAGTAACAGGGTTGTTGATTTGTGGAACCAATTGCCGCGTAACATTGTGGAGGTGGGGTCCCTCGATTGTTTCAAGCACGGGTTGGACAAGTATATGAGTGGGATTGGGTGGTTATAGAATAGGAGCTGCCTCGTATGGGCCAATAGGCCTTCTGCAGTTACCTTTGTTCTTATGTATGGAAGAAATGAAATGTATGCTCGTGATGGGGTGCATCTATCGAGAGCTGGGGTTGTTGCTGTTGCGAACTCGTTGGAAGAAGTGGTTAGAGGTGTTTGTTTGGGTTTAAACTGTTAGTAGATAGAGGTATGGGAATTGATTTGGAGGAAGGAGGTAATAAAAGTATGTGTTTGTGGGAGAAAGGAATTGGCAAAACGATCAGGGAAAGAGAAGGTCCGCAAAATAACAATTCACTTAGGGTATATTACACTAACAGTAGAAGTCTAAGAAATAAAATTAACGAATTAAATGCTCTTGTCTGCACAGAAAAAATAGATATTATTGCACTTACCGAAACGTGGATGAATGTAGAAAATAGAGAACTATTAGCTGAATATCAAATATACGGATTTAAACTATTTCACACAGATATATTAGACGAGGAGGTGGAGTAGCCATATATGTTAGGGACAATTTGAAATGTAGTCTCAAAGAGGGAATCAAAACAGAGCCACACACAGAAACTATTTGGATAGAATTAAACGAAAAAGCTAATAATATTATAATAGGAGTAATATATAGGCCACCAAATTTAGACAGAATGGAAGCAAAGCACCTATGGGATGAAATATCTAGAGCATCTAGATCTTACAGTATTTATGTCATGGGTGACTTTAATTTTAGCGGAATAAACTGGTTGAACAAAACAGGGAATAGTGAAGCAGAAGATTTTCTAGAATTAATTGACGATTGCTTTCTTACGCAACACATTAAGGAACCAACACGGGAAAATAATATTTTAGATTTAGTGTTAACTAACAGGGAAACGCAAATTAATGACATCGAAATAGGGAGTGAGCTAGGGAGCAGTGATCACAAAGAAATCAGATTTAGCATAGAATGGAATAGACCAGTAGGAGAAAATTCTGTTAAAGTGCCAGATTTTCGAAAAGCTGATTTTAATAGCCTAAGAAATTTTTTGGGTCAAATTGATTGGAAAGTCTTGGGTTTGGGGTGTGGGCCGGTCTTGGAGCGAGACATGAACCCAGCGATAGGTGACTTAAATGGGGATTTCGATGTGGATTCAATATATAACTTATTTAAGAATATTCTAAACAAAGCACAGGAACGTAGTATACCATACAAATTGAATAGATCGAATACTAATGACCCAAAGTGGATAACAAAGAATTTGAAGAACCTTATAGGTAAAAAGAGAGCTTGGTACAAAAGGATTAAAAATGGGGAGGTCACTTTAGAACAGGAATTCGTACAACTGGTTAGAAATGTTAAAAAAGAGATAAGGAAAGCAAAAAGAAACTATGAAGTTCGCATAGCAGGGCAAGCAAAGACAAATCCTAAAGGTTTTTTTCAGTTATATCGTACTAAGACTAGGGAAAGGATAGGTCCATTAAAAACTGATACAGGTCAAATAACAGATAGTGATGAAGAGATGAGTAGTATTTTTAATAAATATTTTGTATCTGTATTTACTAAAGAAGAACTTAACAATATGCCTTCAGCCGAACAAGTCTATGTGGGTGGGGACGAGGACAGGTTGACGAGTTTAGCAGTTACCAGGGAGGATGTTCTTAAACAAATAGTAAAACTCAAACCAAACAAATCCCCAGGGCCGGATGAAGTGTTTGCCAGGGTGCTTAAAGAATGCAAAGAGGAGCTTTGTGACCCACTGTCAACCATATTTAATAAATCAATAGAGTCAGGCAGAGTGCCAGAGTTTTGGAAAGTTGCTAATGTGATACCAGTTTTTAAGAAAGGAGATAGATCACTTGCGTCTAACTATCGACCAATTAGCCTAACGTCTATTGTGGGAAAGTTACTCGAATCTATAATAGCAAATAAAATTCGTCTTCATCTTGAAAAACATAAATTAATAATTGAGTCTCAACATGGTTTTATAAATGGCCGTTCATGTTTAACAAATTTGTTATCTTTTTATTCTAGCATTGTTGAGGCAGTTGATAGTGGTAAGGATTGCGATTTTAATCAGTCCACATGAAAGACTGATTAAAAAAATAGAGTCTCATGGTATTGGGGGTGCTATATTAAGCTGGATTAGGGCATGGCTATACCAAAGGAAACAGAGAGTTAGTATAAATGGAATCAAGTCAGAGTGGGAAAATGTTGTAAGTGGAGTGCCTCAAGGCTCTGTCCTGGGACCTCTGTTGTTTATAATATATATAAATGATTTAGATTCAGGTTTGAGTAGCAACATTTGCAAATTTGCCGATGATACGAAAATCGGTAGGGAAATTAATTCGGAGGAGGACTCACTATCACTTCAAGTTGATCTAGATAGGGTTTTGAAATGGTCAAAGGATTGGCAGATGCAGTTTAATGCTGATAAATGTAAAGTTCTGAGGTTAGGTAATGATGATAGAGTTACAAGATACGAGCTAGATGGTGTTGTGATTGCGAAGTCGGATTGCGAAAGGGATCTGGGAGTTATGATTAGTAAGAATTTAAAACAAAAGGATCAATGCATAAATGTTCGTAATAAGGCAAATCGGACACTTGGATTTATTAATCGCAGCGTTAGTAACAAGACACCTGGTGTGGTTCTCAAGCTATATCTTGCTCTAGTTAGGCCCCATTTAGATTATGCAGTTCAGTTTTGGTCGCCATATTATAGAATGGATATAAATTCACTTGAACGTGTCCAGCGTAGGATGACTAAGTTAATTCCCCAAATTAGAAATCTTTCATATGAAGAAAGATTAACAAAGCTTTAGTTGCATTCACTGGAAAGGCGAAGAGTTAGGGGTGACATGATAGAGGTTTACAAGTGGATGAATGGACATAACCGGGGGGATATTAATAGGGTATTAAAAGTATCAACACAGGACAGAACACGAAACAATGGATATAAATTGGATAAGTTTAGATTTAGGAAAGACTTGGGTAAATACTGGTTCAGTAACAGGGTTGTTGATTTGTGGAACCAATTGCCGCGTAACATTGTGGAGGTGGGGTCCCTCGATTGTTTCAAGCACGGGTTGGACAAGTATATGAGTGGGATTGGGTGGTTATAGAATAGGAGCTGCTTCGTATGGGCCAATAGGCCTTCTGCAGTTACCTTTGTTCTTATGTTCTTATGATGTTGTATACCTTGACTTTAGCAAAGCTTTTGATACAGTGCCACATGAAAGACTGATTAAAAAGATAGAGTCTCATGGTATTGGGGGTGCTATATTAAGCTGGATTAGGGCATGGCTATACCAAAGGAAACAGAGAGTTAGTATAAATGGAATCAAGTCAGAGTGGGAAAATGTTGTAAGTGGAGTGCCTCAAGGCTCTGTCCTGGGACCTCTGTTGTTTATAATATATATAAATGATTTAGATTCAGGTTTGAGTAGCAACATTTGCAAATTTGCCGATGATACAAAAATCGGTAGGGAAATTAATTCGGAGGAGGAACATAAGAACATAAGAACATAAGAACAAAGGTAACTGCAGAAGGCCTATTGGCCCATACGAGGCAGCTCCTATTCTATAACCACCCAATCCCACTCATATACTTGTCCAACCCGTGCTTGAAACAATCGAGGGACCCCACCTCCACAATGTTACGCGGCAATTGGTTCCACAAATCAACAACCCTGTTACTGAACCAGTATTTACCCAAGTCTTTCCTAAATCTAAACTTATCCAATTTATATCCATTGTTTCGTGTTCTGTCCTGTGTTGATACTTTTAATACCCTATTAATATAAGAACATAAGAACAAAGGTAACTGCAGAAGGCCTATTGGCCCATACGAGGCAGCTCCTATTCTATAACCACCCAATCCCACTCATATACATAAGAACATAAGAACATAAGAACAAAGGTAACTGCAGAAGGCCTATTGGCCCATACGAGGCAGCTCCTATTCTATAACCACCCAATCCCACTCATATACTTGTCCAACCCGTGCTTGAAACAATCGAGGGACCCCACCTCCACAATGTTACGCGGCAATTGTTTCCACAAATCAACAACCCTGTTACTGAACCAGTATTTACCCAAGTCTTTCCTAAATCTAAACTTATCCAATTTATACCCATTGTTTCGTGTTCTGTCCTGTGTTGATACTTTTAATACCCTATTAATATCCCCCCGGTTATGTCCATTCATCCACTTGTAAACCTCTATCATGTCACCCCTAACTCTTCGCCTTTCCAGTGAATGCAACTTAAGCTTTGTTAATCTTTCTTCATATGAAAGATTTCTAATTTGGGGAATTAACTTAGTCATCCTACGCTGGACACGTTCAAGTGAATTTATATCCATTCTATAATATGGCGACCAAAACTGAACTGCATAATCTAAATGGGGCCTAACTAGAGCAAGATATAGCTTGAGAACCACACCAGGTGTCTTGTTACTAACGCTGCGATTAATAAATCCAAGTGTCCGATTTGCCTTATTACGAACATTTATGCATTGATCCTTTTGTTTTAAATTCTTACTAATCATAACTCCCAGATCCCTTTCGCAATCCGACTTCGCAATCACAACACCATCTAGCTCGTATCTTGTAACTCTATCATCATTACCTAACCTCAGAACTTTACATTTATCAGCATTAAACTGCATCTGCCAATCCTTTGACCATTTCAAAACCCTATCTAGATCAACTTGAAGTGATAGTGAGTCCTCCTCCGAATTAATTTCCCTACCGATTTTCGTATCATCGGCAAATTTGCAAATGTTGCTACTCAAACCTGAATCTAAATCATTTATATATATTATAAACAACAGAGGTCCCAGGACAGAGCCTTGAGGCACTCCACTTACAACATTTTCCCACTCTGACTTGATTCCATTTATACTAACTCTCTGTTTCCTTTGGTATAGCCATGCCCTAATCCAGCTTAATATAGCACCCCCAATACCATGAGACTCTATCTTTTTAATCAGTCTTTCATGTGGCACTGTATCAAAAGCTTTGCTAAAGTCAAGGTATACAACATCGCAATCCTTACCACTATCAACTGCCTCAACAATGCTAGAATAAAAAGATAACAAATTTGTTAAACATGAACGGCCATTTATAAAACCATGTTGCGACTCAATTATTAATTTATGTTTTTCAAGATGAAGACGAATTTTATTTGCTATTATAGATTCGAGTAACTTTCCCACAATAGACGTTAGGCTAATTGGTCGATAGTTAGACGCAAGTGATCTATCTCCTTTCTTAAAAACTGGTATCACATTAGCAACTTTCCAAAACTCTGGCACTCTGCCTGACTCTATTGATTTATTAAATATGGTTGACAGTGGGTCACAAAGCTCCTCTTTGCATTCTTTAAGCACCCTGGCAAACACTTCATCCGGCCCTGGGGATTTGTTTGGTTTGAGTTTTACTATTTGTTTAAGAACATCCTCCCTGGTAACTGCTAAACTCGTCAACCTGTCCTCGTCCCCACCCACATAGACTTGTTCGGCTGAAGGCATATTGTTAAGTTCCTCTTTAGTAAATACAGATACAAAATATTTATTAAAAATACTACTCATCTCTTCATCACTATCTGTTATTTGACCTGTCTCAGTTTTTAATGGACCTATCCTTTCCCTAGTCTTAGTACGATATAACTGAAAAAACCCTTTAGGATTTGTCTTTGCTTGCCCTGCTATGCGAACTTCATAGTTTCTTTTTGCTTTCCTTATCTCTTTTTTAACATTTCTAACCAGTTGTACGAATTCCTGTTCTAAAGTGACCTCCCCATTTTTAATCCTTTTGTACCAAGCTCTCTTTTTACCTATAAGGTTCTTCAAATTCTTTGTTATCCACTTTGGGTCATTAGTATTCGATCTATTCAATTTGTATGGTATACTACGTCCCTGTGCTTTGTTTAGAATATTCTTAAATAAGTTATATCAAATAAGTTATATCCCCCCGGTTATGTCCATTCATCCACTTGTAAACCTCTATCATGTCACCCCTAACTCTTCGTCTTTCCAGTGAATGCAACTTAAGCTTTGTTAATCTTTCTTCATATGAAAGATTTCTAATTTGGGGAATTAACTTAGTCATCCTACGCTGGACACGTTCAAGTGAATTTATATCCATTCTATAATATGGCGACCAAAACTGAACTGCATAATCTAAATGGGGCCTAACTAGAGCAAGATATAGCTTGAGAACCACACCAGGTGTCTTGTTACTAACGCTGCGATTAATAAATCCAAGTGTCCGATTTGCCTTATTACGAACATTTATGCATTGATCCTTTTGTTTTAAATTCTTACTAATCATAACTCCCAGATCCCTTTCGCAATCCGACTTCGCAATCACAACACCATCTAGCTCGTATCTTGTAACTCTATCATCATTACCTAACCTCAGAACTTTACATTTATCAGCATTAAACTGCATCTGCCAATCCTTTGACCATTTCAAAACCCTATCTAGATCAACTTGAAGTGATAGTGAGTCCTCCTCCGAATTAATTTCCCTACCGATTTTCGTATCATCGGCAAATTTGCAAATGTTGCTACTCAAACCTGAATCTAAATCATTTATAGATATTATAAACAACAGAGGTCCCAGGACAGAGCCTTGAGGCACTCCACTTACAACATTTTCCCACTCTGACTTGATTCCATTTATACTAACTCTCTGTTTCCTTTGGTATAGCCATGCCCTAATCCAGCTTAATATAGCACCCCCAATACCATGAGACTCTATTTTTTTAATCAGTCTTTCATGTGGCACTGTATCAAAAGCTTTGCTAAAGTCAAGGTATACAACATCGCAATCCTTACCACTATCAACTGCCTCAACAATGCTAGAATAAAAAGATAACAAATTTGTTAGATTCAGATTCAGATTCAGATGTTTATTCAGGAAAGGTATATACATACAAGTGATGTTACATTAATGGATTGATATATAGATAGAGCTAGTACATACAATGCCTAAAGCCACTATTACGCAATGCGTTTCGGGCAAGAAAAACATTAATATCTAGAACTTAATACTAATTGAGCATAAAAAATAAAAGATGTTGAGAACAAATACAAATAAAGATAAAAAAAAAGGGGGAACATGACTGAAAAAGCAGCACAAATACAATAGGTTGACAAACAGTGTTGATTAAAAAAAAAGAAAAAAAAAGAAAATAACAGACATGGGTTGACAATAGAGGAGTGAGGTAGATTACAGGGAATTTATTAGGTAGTGTTTAGTTTTTATCTTAAACTGGTTGAGAGAGGTACAGTCTTTAACATGGTTGGGAAGGTCATTCCACATTCTGGGCCCCTTGATTTGCAGAGCATTTCTAGTTTGATTAAGACGTACTCTAGGAATATCAAAACTGTATTTATTTCTGGTGTGGTGCTCATGGGTTCAGTTACAACCTTCTATGAAGCTTTTAAGATCAGGATTGGCATTATAGTTTAGCGTTTTATATATGTATAATACACATGAGAGAATGTGCAGTGACTTAATATCTAACATATTAAGAGATTTGAGTAGGGGTACCGAGTGATGTCTGGGGCCAGAGTTGGATATTGTTCTAAATAGCGGCTTTGTGTTGGGTAATTAGAGGACGTAAGTGATTTTGGGTAGTAGAACCCCAAGCACAAATACCATAGTTGAGATAAGGATAGATAAGGGAGTAATAGAGAGTCACCAGAGCAGGGCGTGGTACATAATATCTGATCTTAGAAAGAATGCCCACAGTTTTTGTAACTTTTTTTGATATATTTAGAATGTGTCCCTGGAAATTCAGCTTGTGGTCAATGAGAATGCCAAGGAATTTGCCATCTAATTTGTTACAAATTTGGGTATTGTTTATTTTGAGATTTATAAGACTAGAGGATTTATTGCCAAACAGAATATAGAAGGTTTTGTCAATGTTAAGGGTGAGTTTGTTGGCCGTTAGCCAAAGATGGACTTTATTTAGCTCAGTATTTACTGTGGCATTTAGAGCAAGAGGGTCAGGACTGGAGTAAATGAAGGTTGTGTCGTCAGCAAATAGAATTGGTTTGAGGTGTTGGGAGGCATTTGGAAGGTCATTAATGTAGATGAGAAAGAGGAGAGGGCCAAGTATGCTGCCCTGAGGAACACCAATGTTGATGGGTAGGGTGGGAGAAATTGTATTATTCACAGAAACATATTGGAGCCTGTCAGTAAGGTAGGACTCGAGGAATTGTAGGGAGTGTCCTCTGACTCCATAATGATGTAATTTAAGAAGAAGGTTTTGGTGGTTGACAGTATCAAAAGCTTTACGCAGGTCCACAAATAACCCAACAGGGAGCTCCTTTTTATCAAGAGCTGTATGAATCGAGTTAAGCATACTAATAAGTGCATCGTTAGTGCTTTTTTTGGGTCTGAAGCCATATTGGCAAGGGCTAAGTATATTGAGTTTGGCTAGATATGAGTAAAGCTGCTTGTATATAAGTTTTTCAAAAATTTTTGACAAGTTTGGCAGGATTGATATAGGTCTGTAGTTGTTAACATCTGTGGGGTCACCACATTTGTGGACAGGCGTTACTCTCGCTTTTTTTAGAATATCTGGAAAGGTTTGGAGTTCAAGTGACTTGTTGAAGAGCAAAGCAATAGCAGGGGCTAAAGATCTGGAGGCTTTTTTGTAAATTAAAGTTGGTATCTCCTCAAGGGCACCAGACTTGGTTTTAAGGGAAAGGATTATCTCATTGACGTCAGTGGAGTTAATAGGCTTTAGGTACAGAGACTGTGGATAGTTACCTGTAAGATAGTCCTTAATGTCCGTACTGGAAGATGGAATATCATTTGCAAGGGATGAACCAATGGAAGAGAAGAACCTATTGAACTCAATAGCAGAATCAGAGGCTGAAAGCTGACCATCGTTATTAGACAGGAGAGTCGGTTTGTTATTTAAAGATTTCTTTGATCCCAATATTTGTGAAATTGTGCTCCAAGTTTGTTTAATGTTGCTCTTTATTTGAGTAAATTTATCTTCGTAGTAATTAGTTTTGGCTCGTCTAATTATCTTAGTTAGCAATAATGAGTAATTCTTTGAGAATTCTTTGGAGACAATTCCTAACCTAAATCCGTTAAATAACCGTTAAATAACCGTTAAACATGAACTAAATAACCGTTAAATAACCGCTAAATAACCGTTAAACATGAACGGCCATTTATAAAACCATGTTGCGACTCAATTATTAATTTATGTTTTTCAAGATGAAGACGAATTTTATTTGCTATTATAGATTCGAGTAACTTTCCCACAATAGACGTTAGGCTAATTGGTCGATAGTTAGACGCAAGTGATCTATCTCCTTTCTTAAAAACTGGTATCACATTAGCAACTTTCCAAAACTCTGGCACTCTGCCTGACTCTATTGATTTATTAAATATGGTTGACAGTGGGTCACAAAGCTCCTCTTTGCATTCTTTAAGCACCCTAGCAAACACTTCATCCGAGGACTCACTATCACTTCAAGTTGATCTAGATAGGGTTTTGAAATGGTCAAAGGATTGGCAGATGCAGTTTAATGCTGATAAATGTAAAGTTCTGAGGTTAGGTAATGATGATAGAGTTACAAGATACGAGCTAGATGGTGTTGTGATTGCGAAGTCGGATTGCGAAAGGGATCTGGGAGTTATGATTAGTAAGAATTTAAAACAAAAGGATCAATGCATAAATGTTCGTAATAAGGCAAATCGGACACTTGGATTTATTAATCGCAGCGTTAGTAACAAGACACCTGGTGTGGTTCTCAAGCTATATCTTGCTCTAGTTAGGCCCCATTTAGATTATGCAGTTCAGTTTTGGTCGCCATATTATAGAATGGATATAAATTCACTTGAACGTGTCCAGCGTAGGATGACTAAGTTAATTCCCCAAATTAGAAATCTTTCATATGAAGAAAGATTAACAAAGCTTAAG
The DNA here is from genome assembly GCF_040958095.1 of Procambarus clarkii. NCBI lineage: Eukaryota > Metazoa > Arthropoda > Malacostraca > Decapoda > Cambaridae > Procambarus > Procambarus clarkii. The sequence goes on from NC_091225.1 coordinate 23,460,165, forward strand.
TTGCATTCACTGGAAAGGCGAAGAGTTAGGGGCTACATGATAGAGGTTTACAAGTGGGTGAATGGACATAACAAGGGGGATATTAATAGGGTATTAAAAGTATCAACACAGGACAGAACACGAAACAATGGGTATAAATTGGATAAGTTTAGATTTAGGAAAGACTTGGGTAAATACTGGTTCAGTAACAGGGTTGTTGATTTGTGGAACCAATTGCCGCGTAACGTGGTGGAGGTGGGGTTCCTCGATTGTTTCAAGCGCGGATTGGACAAGTATATGAGTGGGATTGGGTGGTTATAGAATAGGAGCTGCCTCGAATGGGCCAATAGGCCTTCTGCAGTTACCTTTGTTCTTATGTTATGTTCTTATGTTCAACGAGGAGGCAAAGGCAAAGCAACGAGGAACAATGAAGTGCAGGTCCCTCAAAGTGCCCTAAAGGAAAAGGGAGGAACGAAGCGAATGTTGGTCGTGGGAGATTCCCAGGTGAGGTATTTAGACAGAACGTTTTGTGCCAGAGATAAAGGAAACAGGTTAAGGGTTTGCTATCCGGGAGCTGGTATTGGTGATATTGTTGGAAACATGAAAGATATTATGACGGGAAATGGGAACAAACACATTATTTGTATTAGTGCAGGGGGTAATGATGTTGGGCGAGTTAGGAGTGAGGAACTAATACAGAGATTCAAGACAGCAAAATAATTAGTTAGAAGCAGGGGGAGGAATCCCGATCATATGTGCCATTCTTCCAAGAAAGGGAGTGGGAAATGAATGGATGTCGAGGGCACTTGGTGTCAAATGCCGGCTGGAAAGATATTGCAAATCTAATGCAATATCTTTCATAGACAATTGGGAACACTTCTATGGAGGAAATGAAATGTATGCTCGGGATGGGGTGCATCAATCGAGGGCTGGGGTTGTTGCTGTTGTGAACTCGTTGGAACCAGTGGTTAGAGGTGTTTGTTTGGGTTTAAACTGTTAGTAGATAGTGGTATGGGAATTGATTTGGAGGAAGGAGATAATAAAAGTATGTGTTTGGGGGAGAAAGAAATTGGCAAAATGATCAGGGAAAGAAAAGGGCCTCAAAATAACAATTCACTTAGGGTACACTACACTAACAGTAGAAGTCTAAGAAATAAAATAAACGATTTAAATACTCTTGTCTGCACAGAAAAAATAGATATTATCGCGCTTACCGAAACGTGGAAGAATGTAGAAAATAGAGAACTATTAGCTGAATATAAAATAAATGGATTTAAACTATTTCACACAGATAGGTAGATTAGACGAGGTGGGGGAGTAGCCATATACGTTAGGGACAATTTGAAATGTAGTCTCAAAGAGGGAATCAAGTCTGAGCCACACACAGAAACTATTTGGATAGAATTAAACGAAAAAGCAAATAATATTATAATAGGAGTTATATATAGGCCACCAAATTTAGACAGAATGGATGCAAAGCATCTATGGGATGAAATATCTAGAACATCTAGATCTAACAGTATTTATGTCATGGGTGACTTTAATTTTAGTGGAATAAACTGGTTGAACAAAACAGGGAATAATGAAGCAGAAGATTTTCTAGTAATTAACTGACGATTGCTTTCTTACGCAACACATTAAGGAACCAACGCGGGAAAATAATATTTAGAGTTAGTGTTATCTAACAGGGAAACACAAATTAATGACATCGAAATAGGGAAGAAGCTAGGGAACAGTGATCATAAAGAAATCAGATTTAGCAAAGAATGGAATAGATCTGTAGGAGAAAATTCTGTTAAAGTACCTGATTTTCGAAAAGTTAATTTCAATATTTAAGACATTCAAGAAATTTATTGGGTCAAATAAATTGGAAAGTCTTGGGTATGGGGTGTGGGCCGGTTTTAGAGCTAGACGTGAACATAAGAACAAAGGTAACTGCAGAAGGCCTATTAGCCCATACGAGGCAGCTCCTATCTATAACCACCCAATCCCACTCATATACTTGTCCAACCCGCGCTTGAAACAATCGAGGGACCCCACATCCACCACGTTACGCGGCAATTGGTTCCACAAATCAACAACCCTGTTACTGAACCAGTATTTACCCAAGTCTATCCTAAATCTAAACTTATCCAATTTATACCCATTGTTTCGTGTTCTGTCTTGTGTTGATATTTTTAATACCCTATTAATATCCCTCATGTTATGTCCATTCATCCACTTGTAAACCTCTATCATGTCACCCCTAACTCTTTGCCTTTCCAGTGAATGCAACTTAAGCTTTGTTAATCTTTCTTCATATGAAAGATTTCTAATTTGGGGAATTAACTTAGTCATCCTACGTTGGACACGTTCAAGTGAATTTATATCCATTCTATAATACGGCGACCAAAACTGAACTGCATAATCTAAATGGGGCCTAACCAGAGAAAGATATAGCTTAAGAACCACACCAGGTGTCTTGTTACTAACGCTGCGATTAATAAATCCCAGTGTCCTATTCGCCTTATTACGAACATTCATGCATTGATCCTTTTGTTTTAAATTCTTACTAATCATAACTCCCAGATCCCTTTCGCAATCCGACTTCACAATCTCAACACCATCTAGCTCGTATATAAATTTTATAAATGGCCGTTCATGTTTAACAAATTTGTTATCTTTTTATTCTAGCATTGTTGAGGCAGTTGATAGTGGTAAGGATTGCGATGTTGTATACCTTGACTTTAGCAAAGCTTTTGATACAGTGCCACATGAAAGACTGATTAAAAAGATAGAGTCTCATGGTATTGGGGGTGCTATATTAAGCTGGATTAGGGCATGGCTATACCAAAGGAAACAGAGAGTTAGTATAAATGGAATCAAGTCAGAGTGGGAAAATGTTGTAAGTGGAGTGCCTCAAGGCTCTGTCCTGGGACCTCTGTTGTTTATAATATATATAAATGATTTAGATTCAGGTTTGAGTAGCAACATTTGCAAATTTGCCGATGATACGAAAATCGGTAGGGAAATTAATTCGGAGGAAGACTCACTATCACTTCAAGTTGATCTAGATAGGGTTTTGAAATGGTCAAAGGATTGGCAGATGCAGTTTAATGCTGATAAATGTAAAGTTCTGAGGTTAGGTAATGATGATAGAGTTACAAGATACGAGCTAGATGGTGTTGTGATTGCGAAGTCGGATTGCGAAAGGGATCTGGGAGTTATGATTAGTAAGAATTTAAAACAAAAGGATCAATGCATAAATGTTCGTAATAAGGCAAATCGGACACTTGGATTTATTAATCGCAGCGTTAGTAACAAGACACCTGGTGTGGTTCTCAAGCTATATCTTGCTCTAGTTAGGCCCCATTTAGATTATGCAGTTCAGTTTTGGTCGCCATATTATAGAATGGATATAAATTCACTTGAACGTGTCCAGCGTAGGATGACTAAGTTAATTCCCCAAATTAGAAATCTTTCATATGAAGAAAGATTAACAAAGCTTAAGTTGCATTCACTGGAAAGGCGAAGAGTTAGGGGTGACATGATAGAGGTTTACAAGTGGATGAATGGACATAACCGGGGGGATATTAATAGGGTATTAAAAGTATCAACACAGGACAGAACACGAAACAATGGATATAAATTGGATAAGTTTAGATTTAGGAAAGACTTGGGTAAATACTGGTTCAGTAACAGGGTTGTTGATTTGTGGAACCAATTGCCGCGTAACATTGTGGAGGTGGGGTCCCTCGATTGTTTCAAGCACGGGTTGGACAAGTATATGAGTGGGATTGGGTGGTTATAGAATGGGAGCTGCCTCGTATGGGCCAATAGGCCTTCTGCAGTTACCTTTGTTCTTATGTTCTTATGTTCTTATGTATCTTGTAACTCTATCATCATTACCTAGCCTCAGAACTTTACATTTATCAGCATTAAACTGCATTTGCCAATCCTTTGACCATTTCAAAACCCTATCTATATCAAATTGAAGTGATAGTGAGTCCTCCTCCGAATTAATTTCCCTACCGATTTTCGTATCATCGGCAAATTTGCAAATGTTGCTACTCAAACCTGAATCTAAATCATTTATATATATTATAAACAACAGAGTTCCCAGGACAGAGCCCTGAGGTACTCCACTAACAACATTATCCCACTGTAACAAACTAGGCTGTTGTAAGAATTATCCAGAGTGGTTTATCGACAAAAGAGAATAGGAAGCTGAGCCGCATGGTGACCTGACCCCCAGGGGAATTCGCGGTGGAAATAACCAACGCTTTGTTCATAGCTGCGTATAATGAATCATCCTATAGTATTCAGTAATTTAGAGAAATTAGCCTTTATTCATTTTGCATTAAAATTGTATTGTATAATAGTACTGGATACAATATCAAGAGTATTCTAATTATTGAGTTTGTCACCATCAGTGACGTCACGAATCAGATCTAACTTTTAAAGCGGAGTGACCGGCGGTCATAGGTCATCAGGGGTTGACAGGTCTACTATTTCTCAAAGTTTTAATAACCATTTTTGTGATCGGGAACAGCTCTGCCGTTAGAGGCTTGTGTAATTTATTTCAGTAAAATAATTCAACCAGTCTGGATCAATTAAGTACAACAGAGTTTAATTGTTATAACTTAAACCTTGCTAGTAACTTGGTAAAACTTTGACTAGGCGGAAGGATACAAGGTTCTAGTCTGGGCTAGGCCAGACGAGGACAAATCAGTGTGGAAACGGGAGCAGCTGGGATAAGAGGTCAAACATCTTACCTCTCCCCAAGACCAGCCAAAACATCTAGCTGGTCGCCCAAGGTATAGTTGCTATTGTTAATTATAGAAATAGTCTTCTCATTTGCCACTCAGGTCAAGTAGGGAGTGTTAAAGTGATAGGGAGTGAACACATTTAGATTTTGTTTTAGTTTTCTCTTAATAAATTAAATTTGTTATTAATTTGCATTTTATTGTTTCCATTTGGTTATGTGTAAACTTGTCCTGGTCACGTGGTCCATAAGAACATAAGAACAAAGGTAACTGCAGAAGGCCTATTGGCCCATACGAGGCAGCTCCTATTCTATAACCACCCAATCCCACTATCCCACCCAGTCCACACGAGGCAGAGTTGCATTGGGCGCCGATTCTAACATCGAATCGGAATTATCATTACCGTGTAATTTATTCCACACTCAAGGTCATCGTATATAGTGGGGATCAAGCCCCTAGGTTGATTAATTAGCGTGATCGATCCAGACCTCGATCATTGCTCTTGTATTACTGGTCTGGTGGTGGCAGCAGAGGTGACTCTAGGGTTTTGTTCAGAGCTTAGGTCACGTCATACTGGGTGTAGAATCCTAAGTCGGTCAATCGTCTTAGGACCACGTGGCGTGGAGTTGGCTTTGGTAAAAGTTTTGGAGTCCCTTGGTTTAGAAATAAAAGTAAGAATACGGGTAGAGGGAGTAGAAAGAAGGAAGTAAAGAGAGAGGAACCCGAACCCGTGTTACAATGGTGCACAGCGGTGGTTTCAACAATTTTGTTTGAAATTGTTGAAAGGCTCACGCGTCTAGCCGTTCGAACACGTGCGCGGATGCTAAGGAGACAGCCGCGGGCCAGGATTAGCAGTGCGCCCCACAACAGTGCGGTTGAGTGGGGATTGGCGAATCTTGGGTCATGCGGGCTGATATGATTAAGGTTTAGTTAGTAAGATTAGGCTGTTAAACTAGATTTATTGAAAAGGAGACCGCTCCGAGTTGATTGGACTGGGTACCATACTCGACCCATTGCAATTAATTCAGAGGTGTTGGGAGCCACCATACTCTCAACAGCAGTTCCTTGAGGGCTGTCGGGGGCGGATATATCTGTGGGACGCCAATAGATAGTCCGAGGGCGTTATTAGACGACCCAAAACGCTAGGAAAAACGTAATCCGTGAAGGGCGTTGCGGCCTCCGAGGGACGGACTAGTAACCTACCTAGCAGCGATTCAACAACTAAGTGATCGCACACTTAGTGGAGGTTGAGTCGTCCCTAGTCATAATTGTTGCTGAAAGCTGCGTGTCGCTCTGTTGGAACCTAGAGGGTGTGGCCCCTAGGCTAGGTGTGGTACGGCGAGCCGGTAGGAACAATTATAAGATTAAGTCGAGTGCATTTTTGAATTAAGTATACTTAAATTTATAAAGTAATTTCCGTTATTTTCGTTGTTCTAGAAGTTAATTTTTTCCCCTAAATTCAATCCCCGGTTAAAAATTTTTCAAAGTGTTTAGCATTTTCTTGCATATTAGGCTAAGTGCGTACATTTTTTTGCTATTCCCTGTTGTATTAGTCTAAGTCAGAGGCGTTGTTACTAGAGTGTAGTTAATCCTCTGGACTTAGGGCTATATGTCGGTCACGATAGATAAGTGAAGGAGTTTAAGGGATAGTAAGTTGCGTGTAAATGTTATTTGTCCGTGGAATATTTCTAAGTATTTTGGGATAAGTTTTCGGCTAAGTCGATGTCGGAAAGTCGTTAACTGTAATTAATTTGTATTCGTGGGTCACGTGTATGATCTGGGTATCATTAGGATTCCCCAGTCGATGCGTGTGATATTTTCTAGTTTTTACCAGTAAGACGGTAGAATTGTGTTTTAGACTTAGAACTCTGTTTTCAGTAGAAACGTAGGTGGAAAATTTTCTAAGTCCAGCTTGGGCTAGAATCTGACTTTTTGGCGGAAATTCTAATTTTTCATGTTTCGTGTATATTCTGGGGTCAGTATTACTCTCTAGTGCGCGCAAGGGACGTAATTCTGTTCGTAAAGCATTAAACAGTGATAATTACATTTTTGCCGAATTTAGTTATTTTTCGAGAAAATCGTGTTGTAATTTTGTCAGAGTCCATTGGAGGTGAAAATAAGAACATAAGAACAAAGGTAACTGCAGAAGGCCTATTGGCCCATTCGAGGCAGCTCCTATTCTATAACCACCCAATCCCACTCATATACTTGTCCAACCCGCGCTTGAAACAATCGAGGGACCCCACCTCCACCACGTTACGCGGCAATTGGTTCCACAAATCAACAACCCTGTTACTGAACCAGTATTTACCCAAGTCTTTCCTAAATCTAAACTTATCCAATTTATACCCATTGTTTCGTGTTCTGTCCTGTGTTGATACTTTTAATACCCTATTAATATCTCCCTTGTTATGTCCATTCACCCACTTGTAAACCTCTATCATGTCGCCCCTAACTCTTCGCCTTTCCAGTGAATGCAACTTAAGCTTTGTTAATCTTTCTTCATATGAAAGATTTCTAATTTGGGGAATTAACTTAGTCATCCTACGCTGGACACGTTCAAGTGAATTTATATCCATTCTATAATATGGCGACCAAAACTGAACTGCATAATCTAAATGGGGCCTAACTAGAGCAAGATATAGCTTGAGAACCACACCAGGTGTCTTGTTACTAACGCTGCGATTAATAAATCCAAGTGTCCGATTTGCCTTATTACGAACATTTATGCATTGATCCTTTTGTTTTAAATTCTTACTAATCATAACTCCCAGATCCCTTTCGCAATCCGACTTCGCAATCACAACACCATCTAGCTCGTATCTTGTAACTCTATCATCATTACCTAACCTCAGAAATTTACATTTATCAGCATTAAACTGCATCTGCCAATCCTTTGACCATTTCAAAACCCTATCTAGATCAACTTGAAGTGATAGTGAGTCCTTCTCCGAATTAATTTCCCTACCGATTTTCGTATCATCGGCAAATTTGCAAATGTTGCTACTCAAACCTGAATCTAAATCATTTATATATATTATAAACAACAGAGGTCCCAGGACAGAGCCTTGAGGCACTCCACTTACAACATTTTCCCACTCTGACTTGATTCCATTTATACTAACTCTCTGTTTCCTTTGGTATAGCCATGCCCTAATCCAGCTTAATATAGCACCCCCAATACCATGAGACTCTATCTTTTTAATCAGTCTTTCATGTGGCACTGTATCAAAAGCTTTGCTAAAGTCAAGGTATACAACATCGCAATCCTTACCACTATCAACTGCCTCAACAATGCTAGAATAAAAAGATAACAAATTTGTTAAACATGAACGGCCATTTATAAAACCATGTTGAGACTCAATTATTAATTTATGTTTTTCAAGATGAAGACGAATTTTATTTGCTATTATAGATTCGAGTAACTTTCCCACAATAGACGTTAGGCTAATTGGTCGATAGTTAGACGCAAGTGATCTATCTCCTTTCTTAAAAACTGGTATTTTCCAGTTTGCCCTCGACATCCAAAAAAACCTATTTTGAAAATAGGTTTTATTATATAAAAAAATATAAAATATATATTTTATTATATAAAAAAAACCTATTTTGAAATTTCGTCAAAATCTCGGATTTTGACGAAAATTCGAATTAGTGAGTGTTGAAACCGCCCGAAGAGTCAGTATTGTTCTGCATACAACGTCAGCAGTAAATAATAACGTATTTATATCTGGGAACGAGAAACCCAAATTTTTGTGAATTAAAGAAGTTTTGTGATATTTGGGGTGATAGAATATTTTTCCCTCGGAGTCAGAAAATTTGGCAGAGTCCAGCAATTGAGTAAAAACGCAGTTTTTGATAAAAATTCAATTTTTAGTAAGCATTTATAGGTCCTGGGTGTCTATATTAATCGCTAGAGCGGTTTATTAACGTAAAACTAGTTATTTTCCTTCAGAACAAAAATTTTGATTTTTCAGCGTTTAAGCGAAAAAGCGCGGGACTTAGTTTTTTCAGCGCAGCTGGTCCCGCTCCATCAGTCATCAGTGGCCACGCTGCTCACTTCAAGCGCGTTTTAGTATTCAAGTACAGTAAATATTCTTTATTAATCCATCACGAGTGCTACGCGTTAGTTGCGTTATCATTTAAATTGTTTTATATAAATTAGATTCCTTAATTTTTTTTAACGTAAAGGACTTAGGTTTCAGCAATAGAACTGCGGGATATTTCACGGTCAGACACGAGTGCGGGGCAGACACTCATTCATTGGATTCACTTCAGCGATTCTCTCGATAAATCGGTGTATTTCCTATTTTGGGAATTTAGTAGTTTTCTCTTAGAAAAGAGTTGCGATTTTTTTTATTATTATTTGTGTAAGATCACGGTTGTAGTGAGTTCGGGTCGAGGGTGTACTATAAGGTAGTTTAGAAAAGACGTGGCACACCAGGAATCACAGAAAATTTTTAAGCCAGACAGTGACCAGTCAGTGGGGACCAGTGGAAGTGGAAGTGTAGAGGACAGCACCTCTTCCGACACCACTGGGGACCACCTAGGTACACCTCATCCGTCACTACAACAACCCCAACCCCATCCTCAATTCCCATACCAACCCCATCCTCAGTTCCCATACCAACCCTTCCCCCAACCCCAGGCCACCCCATACCCATACCCATTCCAACCCCAGGCCACTCCATACCCATACCCATTCCAACCCCAGGCCACCCCATACCCATACCCATACCCATTCCTGCCCCAGGCCACCCCATACCCACCCCAACCTCAATCCACACCCCAGCCTGAGGTCACCCACACCATACCTCAACCCCAACCTCAATCCACACCCCAACCCGAGGCCACCCACACCATACCTCAGCCTCAACCCCAACCTCAATCCTATAATTGAATTTTATAGATATTTGATGTTGGATTTTATAGATATTATAAACAACAGAGGTCCCAGGACAGAGCCTTGAGGCACTCCACTTACAACATTTTCCCACTCTGACTTAACCACATTTATACTAACTCTCTGTTTCCTTTGGAATAGCCATGCCCTAATCCAACTTAATATAGCACCCCCAATACCATGAGTTTCTATTTTTTTAATTAGTCTTTCATGTGGCACTGTATCAAAAGCTTTGCTAAAGTCTAGGTACACAACATCGCAATCCTTACCACTATCAACTGCCTCAACTATGCTAGAATAAAAAGTTAGCAAATTTGTTAAACATGAACGGCCATTTGTAAAACCATGTTGCGACTCATTTATTAATTTATGTTTTTCAAGATGGAGACGAATTGTATTTGCAATTATTGATTCAAGTAACTTTCCCACAATAGACGTTAGGCTAATTGGCCGATAGTTTGACGCAAGTGATCTTGAGGTTATCTTGAGATGATTTCGGGGCTTTAGTGTCCCCGCGGCCCGGTCCTCGACCAGGCCTCCACCCCCAGGAAGCAGCCCGTGACAGCTGACTAGCACCCAGGTACCTATTTTACTGCTAGGTAACAGGGGCATAGGGTGAAAGAAACTCTGCCCATTGTTTCTCGCCGGCGCCTGGGATCGAACCCAGGACCACAGGATCACAAGTCCAGCGTGCTGTCCGCTCGGCTCCAGCTATCTCCTTTCTTAAAAATTGGTACCACATTAGCTACCTTCCATGACTCTGGCACTCTGCCTGACCCTATTGATTTATTAAATATGGTAGACAGTAACTCGGAAAGCTCCTCTTTGCATTCTTTAAGCACCCTGGCAAACACTTCATCCGGCCCTGGGGATTTGTTTGGTTTTAGTTTTTCTAATTGTTTAATTACATCCTCCCTGTTAACTGCTAAACTAGTCAACCTGTCCTCATCCCCACCCACACAGACTTGTTCGGCTGAAGGCATATTGTTAAGTTCTTCTTTAGTTAATACAGATATAAAATATTTGTTAAAAATACTACTCATCTCCTTGTCATTATCCGTTATTTGACCTGTCTCAGATTTTAATGGACCTATATTTCCCTAGTCTTAGTTCGATATAACTGAAAAAAACCTTTAGGATTTGACTTTGCTTGCTCTGCTATGCGAACTTCATAGTTTCTTTTTGCTTTCCTAATCTCTTTTTTAACATTTCTAACCAGTTGTATGAATTCCTGTTCTAAACTGGCTTCCCCATTCTTAATCCTTTTGTACCAAGCTCTCTTTTTACCTATAAGGTTCTTTAAATTATTTGTTATCCACTTTGGGTCATTAGTATTCGATCTATTCAATTTGTATGGTATACTACGTTCCTGTGCTTTGTTTAGAATATTCTTAAATATGTTATATATTAAATCCACATCGAAATCCCCTTTTACGTCACCTATCGCTGGGTTCATATCTCGCTCCAAGACCGGCCCACACCCCATACCCAAGACTTTCCAATCTATTTGACCCAAAAAATTTCTTAGGCTATTAAAATCAGCATTTCGAAAATCTGGCACTTTAACAGAATTTTCTCCTACAGGTCTATTCCATTCTATGCTAAATCTGATTACTTTGTGATCACTGTTCCCTAGCTCACTCCCTATTTCGATGTCATTAATTTGTGTTTCCCTGTTAGTTAACACTAAATCTAAAATATTATTTTCCCGCGTTGGTTCCTTAATGTGTTGCGTAAGAAAGCAATCGTCAATTAATTCTAGAAAATCTTCTGCTTCACTATTCCCTGTTTTGTTCACCCAGTTTATTCCACTAAAATTAAAGTCACCCATGACATAAATACTGTTAGATCTAAATGCTCTAGATATTTCATCCCATAGATGCTTTTCTTCCATTCTGTCTAAATTTGGTGGCCTATATATAACTCCTATTATAATATTATTTGCTTTTTCTTTTAATTCTATCCAAACAATTTCTGTGTGTGGCTCAGTTTTAATTCCCTCTTTGAGACTACATTTCAAATTGTCCCTAACATATATGGCTTCTCCCCTTTCTCGTCTAATATATCTCTCTGTGTGAAATAGTTTAAATCCGTTTTTGATATTCAGCTAATAGTTCTCTATTTTCTACATTCATCCACGTTTCGGTAAGTGCAATAATATCTATTTTTTCTGTGCAGACAAGAGCATTTAATTCGTTAATTTTATTTCTTAGACTTATATTTTTAGTGTAATATACCCTAAGTTAATTGTTATGTTGAGGCCCTTTTCTTTCCCTGATCATTTTGCCAATTCTTTTTTCCCACGCACACATATTTTTATTACCTCCTTCCTCCAAATCAATTCCCATACCACTATCTACTAACAGTTTAAACCCCAACAAACACCTCTAATCACTGATTCCAACGAGTTCGCAACAGCAACAACCCCAGCCCTGGATAGATGCACCCCATCACGCGCATACATTTCATTTCTTCCATAGAAGTGTTCCCAGTTGTCTATGAAAGATATTGCATTTGATTTGCAATATCTTACCAGCCTGCAATTGACACCAAGTGCCCTCGACATCCATTCATTTCCCACTCCCTTTCTTGGAAGAATGCCACATATGATCGGGATTCCATCCTTGCTCCTAACTAATTCAATGGCTGTCCTGAATCTCTGTATTAGTTCCTCACTCCTAACTCGTCCAACATCATTACCCCCTGCACTAATACAAATAATGGGTTTGTTCCCATTTCCCGTCATAATATCATTCATGTTTCCAACAATATCACCAATACCAGCTCCCGGATAGCAAACCCTTAACCGTATCTCTGGCATAAAACGTTCTGTCTAAATACCTCACCTGGGAATCTCCCACAACCAAAATTCGCTTCAGTACCTCCTTAACTTTCTGAGCAGCCTGAGGGGCCTGCGCTCCGCCGCTCCTCGCTGGTTTCCGTTCCAATTGAACTGCAGGCTCACCACAGCACTCGTCCTCCAACACGGCAAATGAATTTGCTGTCCTTAGTGTGAGGAGATGGTTCACCAGCTCACTTACAATAGTGCTCTTATGCCTGTGGCAGCCAGTACACTTGTTAAGTGCACTTGTTAAGTGGGCGGACTTAAGTTTGGTAACCAGCAACCGAAACATCTAGTGTTTGGGCTCATGTGAGAGCCCCAGTCCTCAGCAGTCCAGAAATGTTACCCTGGCCGGAGTAACACGTCTGTGGACAGTGCTAGAGCTGATAGCATTATCTCCTTGTATGGCATGAGGCGAGACTCAACTTTGCGCAGGAACAGCTAGGCCGCAGGCGTTGGTGAGCTGTGGGCCTCCCGCGTTCGCTAGCCACTTGAGTCGTTGTCATGGAAACAGCCGCCATCTTAGTAAACATCTTGAGCCGCCATGTTGGTCGGCCATCTTGGAGTTGCCCTAGGGGCTATGCTACACCGTCGCTGATTGGATGAGAGGGGTAGGCCGCTGTATGCCTTCCTCTCATTGGTTATTTCAAGGAGGACGCGGGGATCGCCGGTGTAAGCATCATTCTGAACCCAGCTGCCACCTTGTCAAGACGCTTCCTGTACTCAATTCGGCCAAATTGAAGTATAGGGCGCTGTGGTGGCTGGACTACCCAACTGCTTCACCTACGACAGCGGTCGTCACAGAATCCGGCCGAAGTCGTCGCTTGGAGGTACAGTGATCTGGGATCGTGGGGTAATGTGCATACGAGCAGTAACGGACTCGTAGATCCCATACCAGTGATGATTAGACTTGCTAGTGCTCTGTAGCAGTCGATGGGAACGGGGAAATTCGTGTCAGTGTTAAGGCAGATTTCCCATGTTAATGTGTGAGACGCTATCGTTGTGCGCGTCACCTGGGTACGAACGCTTCACTTCACCGGTGGGTCCAGGGTGCGAACTCAGCCGTATTGAGTGGGAGGGGTTCGAGAGCGTGCCAATTGTACGAAAAAATACCACGTAAGGTACTACCGCCGCCTACCGTTGCCCTGACCGAGCCAGCCACCGGAAGCGGGGTGCGAGATGTATGGGAATAGTGTGTAGCCGGCAGTGTGAATGAGTAAGTACTTATGTGTGTATTTCTGGTGATCAGTTAGTCTCTAAAAGCTTGAATTCGAGGTCAAGTGTTCCATCACATTGTCACGCAGCACCTGTGGAGGTGGAGTGAAGTGTGGGCGAGGAGATAATCATCCTTGTTGTCATCTTGTCAGTCCAGAGGGACTTACGTCTGGTGTACACAGACGTACAGTGTGTGTGTGTGGGTACACACGGGAACAGAGTATACATAGATTAGCCAAGGACTGAGAGGACGTCCATGTAATAATTATATTATTCCATTGTGGTAATAATTTTTGATCGTCCGTGGGACGGAGTGATATCATTTCCATGTGTGGTCTTGCAGGTGTGGAATTCCAACACTGAGCGCTCAGGTATGTGTAACGCCAGTGATTCCTGCCAATGATTATTGTGGAGTGTACCACAGTGTGGTTTTAATTTCTTGTATTGTTCTCAGGGCCGTGACAAGTGTGATTTATATTTATATATATATGTATTAACGTAATTTTGGTAGAATTTGGTGAGTGACGAGGCTGTCTGGAGAGACCACCAGCGCTCTGTCGAGTAAGGTAACTCTCGAGAGTATTTATCGACATGCGTGATCGATAAATCACTCACCCATGTGATTTAAGGAGTGCGAGATCTCCTTAGTGTTCCCAATAACGTTTGATAGATGTAGGCTACATGTGCCAGCAGTAATTATATATATATATATATATATATAATCATAGTGTCACGGTGCCCAGTGTTATTGTGTCATTTACTGTGTGGTGATTGAAATATATTGACCTATGTTCTAGGGATTATTGAGAGCACTGGGGTCATTTGCAACAGTAAGTAAGTAAGTAAGTGTTGTGCAGTATTCTAATACTTGTAAATTAGAGTACTTGCCGTGTGTGTTATTGCAGAGGGGTTGTTATTTGATGGTGATTGTTGCTAGTGTTGAGCATCACCGTATGTGATTGCAGTTCAGTAAAGTCATTGTGGGGCAGTGTTCTAGAGGGTTCATGTTCTGTATGTTATTTTACTAAATTCTGCAGTATTGTCATTGCAACCGGATTGTAACGTAAATCACTGTGATTTGTTAGTGTGATTTGTCATTGTCGTGGGTGAACTCGGCTGTAGACGAGTACTGGGGTACACATATATTCTCCTGTTATCTGGTAGGAGATCGAAGTCCAGTATTCAGTGAGGTGATTGCGAGGCAATTAATATAACGTAACCAAGGGAACGCCCATTGCTTTAAGAGAATTTGTTCTTTGACAATTTGAGTAACGTAGAATACGTTTGGGTTAATTTACTTTCCTGCAAGCAGCTACGGTAGTCTCGAGGAGCCTAGCCATCATCCAGATAAGAATTAGAGTATTGTCTGTCGTAATTAACGGTCAGTGGGCCGGGTAATTGACGTGTTTCAGGAAGTCAAAGTAATTAACCTCGATCCTTGTTTGATCAACTCACACGAAGGCTATATTGTTCCATTAACGTAACGTCGTTATTTATCTGCCCGGAGGTACCGGCACTTGATTGACTCGTGGGAAGAGTAACGTCATTTTAGAATAACGTAAACGTGGGGCTAATTACTGTTATTAGCCACCTGAATTGGTCTGAGTATGGAAGGCTTAGACGGAATTCATACCTTAATGTAAATTGCTGAGCCAGTGTGAAAGGTTGCGTATTTTAATTGATTAATTATTGATCTTGGGGATAGTAATTAATTACTCTAAAGGTAATCACGAGTGATTACCGTTCTCTTAGCACTTTGGACATTGTAAATCAGAGTTTACCATCGCTGAGTGATTAGTAACCGATTAACGTAAATTAACGTAACTAGTAAAGAGATTAATCAGCTGTCTGGTAGTACAGGGATTAATGAGATTTTCTCACTGAATGCTCGACGGGTAGAGTGTTGTGTAATTTCTGCGTTACTAGTGACAGTTGTTAGAGTTATTAATTTAACGTAAATGTTACCTTGTTATTAACGTAAATGCTATTGTTATTGATTGTTGATCGTCCGTGGGACGGAGTGTTAACGTAAGGATTAATTTGAGGAAGGGTGCTGGAGTTGCCAGTGAACCCATTAGTTATTGATGTCATTGAAAGACTACTGATTTGATTGCATTGCAACCGCTATTGCAGATGTAGACTGCACTAAGGCGTAGAACAGTTAGGAGGTTACTGGAGACGTGTTTCAGAACCTACTGTGTCATTTGTTGTAATTGTGATTATAGATCTGTTAGTTCTTGCTTGCTTGTTGATTCCTCTGTGGTCACGCTTATGTTCGAGTTAGTTCATTATGCAGTCCGAGGGGCTGGTGTCTAGCTGTCATTGATAGTGTCACAGGAAGGATTTCGAGTAACATCATTGACATTTCTTTTTGTTTTGTTGTAGTAGTTAGTACTTTATTGAATAAACTAAGTTGTTATGGTTAACACTGTCTTTTCGTTACACCCCCACTTATTATTATTGTTATGCAAATGTTCACACTCGACTAATAAAATTGTGACTAATTCTGAGCTTTGGATCAAATATACGGCACCACCTACTTGACCTACTCGTTAGATTCGCTTTGGCGAATGGCGAAGGTCGTCGGCCTAGTGGAGGGGATTTCAATTTTCATTGGGGTCTCGGCGTTTGCTCGCGCCTAGTCAATTGTTCATACATGGTCCCAAAGTGAGGAATGAGCTGCTTACTACACTGGTGTGTTAGCTAAGCAAGTCCTTCCTCAGGCGACCTAATTGAATATCACGACAGGAATAAAGGTTAAAGAATAAAGAAAATTCTTAGAAATTTTCCGAGCTCAATTCCTTATACCAATTACATTTTATTCCAAACTTCTCACAAGTTACAACACAAAAACTCTCACATCATGGCGCCCAACGTGGGGCCGTAGACTTTTGATTCATAATCAGAAAAGTAAGACTCATCAAGTTGAGAAACCTATGAAGAAAGGTGTGCAGAACATTGCAGAACAATATTACTGTGGGTGTGTTTGTTGTCGGTTAGCAAGATTAGGTACACACACACCACACACACAGAATGGATGATTATTATAGGGATAAGTACATAGATCTGTATGTAACTAGGTATGGCGTGCTGCCAAAGGATAGAAACATTCGCACAGATGAGGAATGTAGGCAGTATGTTGAGGAGCATAAGGCCTATGTACGGCGTCTGCGTCTAGAAAGAGCAAACAGAAGTGATCTAGGGGACAAGGGAGTTCCCCTAGCCGACCGTGGTATAGTCGGTATGTCAGGGGGTGTGGGATTGAGTCCACCCCAGGAGAAGGAAGGGGAGTCGCGACCCCAGCCTAGGCTAAGGACTGATTCCTTGGGCCACAGAAACGTTTTGTTAGAAGTAGTCAATCAGATACCAGAACAACCTCTCAAGAGGGGGACTGAACAACCCCAGGAGGAAATGACTTTACAGTACCTAGCAGCTCAAGCTGATGGTTTTAAACTGCAAGGAGTTAATAAGGCCAAGTTCGTGGCCATCATGTGGAATGCCCACCACGAGAGATTGACTAGATTGGAAATTGCAGGAGTGCAATACCAGGCAAGGACGGGGAGTCAAACCCCTCCTGCCGCGCCAAGCTCAGAGGTACCGGCGCTGGAAGTAGAGATACCTCCTCTATTGCCAAGAGAGGAGAAGATCGATCCTAGGGATGCATACCTAGATCGATGTGTGACGAAGGTTGAAAGGTTTACTCAAGCTCCAAGTAAGGGAGCCAAACCTAAAGAAAGTAAGTCTAAGGGACACCAACAGAAACCCAAGGTTAAGGGACCCAGGTGCTTCACATGCAACATGACAGGTCACCGAGCAGCTAAGTGCCCGAGCAGCACTAGGCTTAAGACTAAGAAGGTGACCAAGGTGCAAGTTACAGGCATGAGTACCGTGGGAGGTGATGCCCTAAGATACACACTCGAGTTAACTAGAGGAAGAGTTCATGGGCAATGGACGAGTGTCTTTCGAGACCGGGGGTGCTACAGTTAACATGGTCAGGAGCAGTTTGGTTGAGCCTGAGAGTAGAACAGGTCGAACCCTCCGTGTCCAGTTCCCAGATGGCACTGGTAAGGACATGGAAGAAGTGTCCGTGTTGGTAGACACCCCATATATCAAAGTTGCACTAATTAGAAAGGCAGTGTATGGACTTTTGATAGGTAATACTCCTGGTATAGAGAACCAGGTGGGTCTGTCCTGTGGAAATGACCCAGAGGAAACAGGAACAGGTGAGAGGAAGGTTAAACCCGCTGGCGTTGACACCAAGCGTCAGCCGGCCGGTCGAGCAGAGATCACCGCCGCCCAGACAGAAGAAGAGAAGCAGCAGGTGAAAGGAAACCGGAGCCGTCCTCCTCTCCCTATTGCACAGAAAACGAGAACTGACTCAGAGGGACTCAGATGGGTCTCACCAGCTGACGGCGATGTCACACGGCCGCCAACTGAGGAAGTCATGGTCGCCTCTTGTCAGGCGAAAGATCAGGTGCATGAGGTAAAAGGAAAAAAGAGCAATTTTCCTTCTTTCATTTCACAGAAAACGGAGGTGAGCCCAGTGAGACAAGTGTGGCCTGGATCAGATGATCCCGTCACGACCTGTCAACCAGCCAGACCCGCGAGGGTTAACACCACACAGGAGAGTAAACGTCTGCTTGATGTTACCAGTGGTGAGGCTAAGGTAGCTGTGGTTCCAACAAGTGAAGTGGATATTCTGGACCAATCTTTCAGGCTGTGGGAAGATCGCTCAGACAAACGAACGGTCGCTGAGAGATTGAAGAACGAGCAGGTCAATGACCCAGTGCTCAGTGAGGGGCGAGGTTTGAAAGCTGCTGAAGAGGCCTCAGCCCAGTCAACTCAGTCGGTAGAGCAACTCTGTCTGAGAGTGACAGACAGACAGGAAGAAAGACCCTGTCACCTGGAAGTCATGACAGTCTGCTAACTGTCGGAATTGTGTCGGTAGGTTAGGGAAGGTGTTGAGTCTGTACTTCATTGGTAAGTCCATTCCAGTGTGCTACCCATTGTGTCCAGTATGACACAGACCTGTGGGGCGAGAGTGTGAAGGGACTGAGGAAGGGAAGCTGCGAGGCGTTGAGCCAGCTTAACCTGGACCCAGAACCTGAGCACGACCGCACTACGGTCAGGAAGTACCACCCTGGACGAGCCAGTGACATCAAATCTTGTCCCGCCAGCCACCGACGTCCACAGAAAACGGATGAATCACCACCACCCAGCCGCCGTGCACTTAAGAGCACAAGTGTAAGTGGCTGGTGATTTAGATGAAATTTTCCTCCGGGAAATTTTATCTTCTGGTGGGAGGTTATGTGAGGAGATGTTCACCAGCTCACTTACAATAGTGCTCTTATGCCTGTGGTAGCCAGTACACTTGTTAAGTGCACTTGTTAAGTGGGAGGACTTAAGTTTGGTAACCAGTTTAGTTTAGTTCATTTATTATGCACCCCATACCCATCTTGTGGGCGGTAGTGGAAAGGGTTACAGAGGCACATAATGGGCTCAGGGACTGAACCCCACAATTCATTTAGCTAAGCAAGTTACAATCTTGATGAGCTAGTTACAAAATTCAATATATGTCATCACATCAACAATGGGTTCGAGATCGACCTCAAGTACAGGTTCTAAATTAAGCAACTGACATATGTGGAGAGCTAGTGTCAAAATTGATATGTTTGTCCTGTACACCGCCCCCCATCCAGTGGGCAGCGGTGGATAGGTTACAATCACTTAGTTACTACCTACAGTTAGCAAACTGGGGATATTTGGCTAAAATTTCTGGTAGCAGATCATTTTGAATGAAATATTGACACATCGCTGGAACATTGGTTATAGAATTGTCTCTAAATTCACGTATCTTTTCGCACTCCATCACATAGTGACGGAGGGTAACCTTTCGCACTCCATCACATAGTGACGGAGGGTAACCAGCAACCGAAACATCTAGTGTTTGGGCTTATGTGAGAGCCCCAATCATCAGCAGTCCAGAAATGTTACCCTGGCCGGAGTAACACGTCTGTGGACAGTGCTAAAGCTGATAGCATCATCTCCTTGTATGGCATGAGGAACAACTTTGTTCAACTTTACTCAACTTTGCACAGGAACAGCTAGGCTGCAGGCATGGGTGAGCTGCGGGCCTCCCGCGTTCCCTAGCCACTTGAGTCGTTGTCATGGAAACAGCCGCCATCTTAGTAAACATCTTGAGCCGCCATGTTGGTCGGCCATCTTGGAGTTGCCCTTGGGGCTATGCTACACCGTCGCTGATTGGATGAGAGGGGTAGGCCGCTGTATGCCTTCCTCTCATTGGTTATTTCGAGGACGCGGGGATCGCCGGTGTAAGCATTATTCTGAACCCAGCTGCCACCTTGTCAAGACGTTTCCTGTACTCAATTCGGCCAAATTGAAGTATAGGGCGCCGTGGTGGCTGGACTACCCAACTGCTTCACCTACGACAGCGGTCGTCACAGAATCCGGCCGAAGTCGTCGCTTGGAGGGGAGAAAGCCATTGTGTACAGTGGGTAGAGGTACAGTGATCTGGGATCGTGGGGTAATGTGCATACGAGCAGTAACGGACTCGTAGATCCCATACCAGTGATGATTAGACTTGCTAGTGCTCTGTAGCAGTCGATGGGAACGGGGAAATTCGTGTCAGTGTTAAGGCAGATTTCCCATGTTTGTGTGAGACGCTATCGTTGTGCGCGTCACCTGGGTACGAACGCTCCACTTCACCGGTGGGTCGAGGGTGCGAACTCAGCCGTGTTGAGTGGGAGGGGTTCGAGTGTGTGCCAATTGTACGAAAAAATACCACGTAAGGTACTACCGCCGCCTACCGCTGCCCTGAGCGAGCCAGCCACCGGAAGCGGGGTGCCTGATGTATGGGAATGGTGTGTAGCCGGCAGCGTGAATGAGTAAGTACTTATGTGTGCATTTCTGGCGATCAGTACCATTACAGTTCCTGTAATGGTACAGGAACTTAAGGTAAAGGAAATAAGTAAGAGGAGAAGGGAGGAGAGTAGGGGTGCAGCCACAGAGTAGGTCTCGTGCCCACGAACGCCAGCCAGAAGAAGAACGCTCCCAGCGACCAGCTTAGGCCTCCCGCATGTGGTGGTGCCGGAAGGAGCCTAATTGATCGTGCAGCTAAGCACATTAAAAATCTTCCCCCATGCAACGTATTGTTACTTTATAAATGATTAAAGTATTAGTAAACATAGTTGGTGCCTATGTTGTTATTTAATAATCAACCCCAGCTCAGACTTTAAATGCTCTTTGAGAAACAAGAATAGTCTTACGTCTGGCAGGGAAGATACAAACAATTTCAGCTCGTGATGCGTTCAACTATACTATAGGAAAGTTTAATAACTCAATTTTGACCTCTGGTTTCCACTGAAGAACCCAGGGTCGTAACATGGGCCAAGCGGGCCCTCAGGGTCAGACTGTAGAGGTGAGCCAAGCGGGGCCTCAGGGTCAGACTGTAGAGGTGAGCCAAGCGGGCCCTCAGGGTCAGACTGTAGAGGTGAGCCAAGCGGGCCCTCAGGGTCAGACTGTAGAGGTGAGCCAAGCGGGCCCTCAGGGTCAGACTGTAGAGGTGAGCCAAGCGGGCCCTCAGGGTCAGACTGTAGAGGTGAGCCAAGCGAGCCCTCAGGGTCAGACTGTAGAGGTGAGCCAAGCGGGCCCTCAGGGTCAGACTGTAGAGGTGAGCCAAGCGGGCCCTCAGGGTCAGACTGTAGAGGTGAGCCAAGCGGGCCCTCAGGGTCAGACTGTAGAGGTGAGCCAAGCGGGCCCTCAGGGTCAGACTGTAGAGGTGAGCCAAGCGGGCCCTCAGGGTCAGACTGTAGAGGTGAGCCAAGCGGGCCCTCAGGGTCAGACTGTAGAGGTGAGCCAAGCGGGCCCTCAGGGTCAGACTGTAGAGGTGAGCCAAGCGGGTCCTCAGGGTCAGACTGTAGAGGTGAGCCAAGCGGGCCCTCAGGGTCAGACTGTAGAGGTGAGCCAAGCGGGCCCTCAGGGTCAGACTGTAGAGGTGAGCCAAGCGGGCCCTCAGGGTCAGACTGTAGAGGTGAGCCAAGCGGGCCCTCAGGGTCAGACTGTAGAGGTGAGCCAAGCGGGGCCTCAGGGTCAGACTGTAGAGGTGAGCCAAGCGGGCCCTCAGGGTCAGACTGTAGAGGTGAGCCAAGCAGGCCCTCAGGGTCAGACTATAGAGGTGAGCCAAGTGGCCCTCAGGTTCAGACTGTAGAGGTGAGCCAAGTGGCCCTCAGGTTCAGACTGTAGATGTGAGCCAAGCGGGCCCTCAGGTTCAGACTGTAGAGGTGAGCCAAGTGGCCCTCAGGTTCAGACTGTAGAGGTGAGCCAAGTGGCCCTCAGGGTCAGACTGTAGAGGTGAGCCAAGATTGCTGCCCCAAATCTATGTAAATGACCTACTTGGGTTAACTTCCTCATACATGACAATATATGCAGAGAGAACATTAAGTAACCACTATGGGGAGCCAGGTGCTGCAGGAAGACCTTGGCATTCACCAGGAGTGAGCACACAGGTGGCTATAAGAGTTAAACAAAACAAGTGTAGGGTAATTATAAGACTCAGAAACACTGACAGACTCGGGGTTATCTTGAGAGATGGTTATCTTGAGATGATTTCCGGGCTTAGTGTCCCCGCGGCCCGGTCCTCGACCAGGCCTCCTTTTTTGTTACACATCCCCAGGAAGCAGCTGTCTAACTCCCAGGTACCTATTTACTGCTAAGTGAACAACAGGCCTAAAGAAACTCTGCCTATTTGTTTCCGCCTCCACCGGGGATCAAACCCAGAACCTTAGGACTACGAATCCCGAGCGCTGTCCACTCAGCTGTCAGTCCCCTATCAGGGGTGAACACACCATCAGCACTAACACCAGAATTACTCGGAAGCAGGATAACATCGGAGTCATATGGGAAGCTGGCAGATATGAATGGTATTTACAAATTTAAACTGTTTCTTTCAAGACACTTTGCTCTTCCTACATTAGATCTGTACCAGAGCATGCAGCACCAGCACGGAATCCGCACCTCTGTTATGAACTTTATGTTATGTCTTTCCAAATAACTTTCATATCTATTTTATAAAGATTAGGTCAGCAAATTCCTTACTAATATTAAATTTGGGTTAGTTTAATTTAAATAAATATACTATTAAGTTATGTAAGTAATTAAATTAAATTCTTACCTACTAAACTAAATTATTTAAATAATCGTAATATATATATGATATAATATATAATAATATATATTGAATATATATGCTTATATTCATTGAATATAAGCATTGAATGCTTATATTCGTCGAGCGCTTACCCACTGTTCTGAATGGAGCAACGTGAATAGAGAGTTTGAAAGAGTAACTCAAGTATTGGTGAACAACGGATATAGCAACGCGGAAATAAACGCTGCTATAAGAAGACACTTGGACCGTTGGTATAATCCAGAACCAAGAACAGAAACCACAATACCTCCAATAAAATTATATTACAAATCAACCATGCACAGTGAACATATAAAAGAGGAAAGAATAATGAAAGAAATAATCCGTAAAGGAGTAAAAAGCACTACTCCTAACCAAAACATAAACCTGATAATATTCTACAAAACCAAGAAGACTTCCGAACTCCTTATCAAAAACAGCCCGAAGCCGACGGAGAACCCTCTACAGCAGTCAAGCGTTTTATACAGGTACACTTGCCCCCACGAAGGATGTAACCTTTAATCTAAGTACATAGGTATGACGTCGACCAAGCTGACGAGGCGTTTGACATGCCATCTTCAATCCGGTGCCCCTAGGAATCACATGAGACAAGCCCATGATATCACTCTAACAAGAGAAATGTTGAACAAAAATACCTGTATAATAGACAAAACCTTAGATGCAAGAAGATTACAAATTCTTGAAGCAATTCACATAAGAATAGAACAACCTACCATGAACACCCAAATCACGGAACTATTTACTCTACCCACCATGAGAGTGAGGACAAGACCAGAACATAACGATGCCAACACAGAAGACAATGTCCAACATAACAGGCCAATTACACTGGATTAATCTTTGTATGTAGATAGGAGCTGCCTCGTATGGGCCAATAAGCCTTCTGCAGTTACCTCTATTCATATGTTCTTTCACATATATATATATATATATATATATATATATATATATATATATATATATATATATATATATATATATATATATATATATATATATATATATATATATATATATATATATATATATAAACCTATACTTGCATAAACCACAAGTGAAGATTAATAATCTTTGGACAACACCCACCAGTGGGACTCGAACCCAGAAAGCACAACTACCTTCCAGTAGCTGCCATAACTAGTATGCTTTAACCCACTACACCATCAGACCCTACAAAAGAAGTAGAGACTTCGAGATATATATACACCTCAAATATCTCCACTTCCCGAGGGCACCAGATGAGTGTGAGGTTAGTCTGCATTTTTCGTCAAGCCACTGTCAATGTGAGAGAACTCGTGTCCAGCTTATAAGCCTATACTTGCATAAACCTCAAGTGAAGATTAATAATCTTTGGACAACACCCACCAGTGGGACTCGAACCCAGAAAGCACAACTACCTTCCAGTAGCTGCCATAACTAGTATGCTTTAACCCACTACACCACCAGACCCTACAAAAGAAGTAGAGACTTCGAGATATATATACATCTCAAATATCTCCACTTCCCGAGGGCACCAGATGAGTGTGAGGTTAGTCTGCATTTTTCGTCAAGCCACTGTCAATGTGAGAGAACTCGTGTCCAGCTTATAAGCCTATACTTGCATAAACCACAAGTGAAGATTAATAATCTTTAGACAACACCCACCAGTGGGACTCAAACCCAGAAAGCACAACTACCTTCCAGTAGCTGCCATAACTAGTATGCTTTAACCCACTACACCATCAGACCCTACAAAAGAAGTAGAGACTTCGAGATATATATACATCTTCGAGATATATATACATCTCATCTGGTGCCCTTGGGAAGTGGAGATATTTGAGATGTATATATATCTCGAAGTCTCTACTTCTTTTGTAGGGTCTGATTGTGTAGTGCGTTAAAGCATTCTAGTTATGGCAGCTACTGGAAGGTAGTTGTGCTTTCTGGGTTCGAGTCCCACTGGTGGGTGTTGTCCAAAGATTATTAATCTTCACTTGTGGTTTATGCAAGTATAGGCTTATAAGCTGGACACGAGTTCTTTCACATTGACAGTGGCTTGACGAAAAATGCAGACTAACCTCACACTCATCTGGTGCCCTCGGGAAGTGGAGATATTTGAGATGTATATATATCTCGAAGTCTCTACTTCTTTTGTAGGGTCTGATGGTGTAGTGGGTTAAAGCATACTAGTTATGGCAGCTACTGGAAGGTAGTTGTGCTTTCTGGGTTCGAGTCCCACTGGTGGGTGTTGTCCAAAGATTATTAATCTTCACTTGTGGTTTATGCAAGTATAGGCTTATAAGCTGGACACGAGTTCTCTCACATTGACAGTGGCTTGACGAAAAATGCAGACTAACCTCACACTCATCTGGTGCCCTCGGGAAGTGGAGATATTTGAGATGTATATATATCTCGAAGTCTCTACTTCTTTTGTAGGGTCTGATGGTGTAGTGGGTTAAAGCATACTAGTTATGGCAGCTACTGGAAGGTAGTTGTGCTTTCTGGGTTCGAGTCCCACTGGTGGGTGTTGTCCAAAGATTATATATATATATATATATATATATATATATATATATATATATATATATATATATATATATATATATATGCGAACAAGCCTGAATGGTCCCAAGGACATATGCAACTGAAAACTCACACCCCAGAAGTGACTCGAACCCATACTCCCAGAAGCAACGCAACTGGTATGTACAAGACGCCTTAATCCACTTGACCATCACGACCGGACATAATGAGGTGATAGCCGAGGCTATATGAACCACCCCACCGCCGGCACTCGGATAGTTATCTTGGGCATAGCATTTTACCAAATCACCTCATTCTTTGGGGCACACGTGAGGAACACAAATGCGAACAAGCCTGAATGGTCCCCAGGACATATGCAACTGAAAACTCACACCCCAGAAGTGACTCGAACCCATACTCCCAGAAGCAACGCAACTGGTATGTACAAGACGCCTTAATCCACTTGACCATCACGACCGGACATAATGAGGTGATAGCCGAGGCTATATGAACCACCCCACCGCCGGCACTCGGATAGTTATCTTGGGCATAGCATTTTACCAAATCACCTCATTCTTTGGGGCACACGTGAGGAACACAAATGCGAACAAGCCTGAATGGTCCCCAGGACATATGCAACTGAAAACTCACACCCCAGAAGTGACTCGAACCCATACTCCCAGAAGCAACGCAACTGGTATGTACAAGACGCCTTAATCCACTTGACCATCACGACCGGACATAATGAGGTGATAGCCGAGGCTATATGAACCACCCCACCGCCGGCACTCGGATAGTTATCTTGGGCATAGCATTTTACCAAATCACCTCATTCTTTGGGGCACACGTGAAGAACACAAATGCGAACAAGCCTGAATGGTCCCCAGGACATATGCAACTAATTCAGGCTTGTTCGCATTTGTGTTCCTCACGTGTGCCCCAAAGAATGAGGTGATTTGGTAAAATGCTATGCCCAAGATAACTATCCGAGTGCCGGCGGTGGGGTGGTTCATATAGCCTCGGCTATCACCTCATTATGTCCGGCCGTGATGGTCAAGTGGATTAAGGCGTCTTGTACATACCAGTTGCGTTGCTTCTGGGAGTATGGGTTCGAGTCACTTCTGGGGTGTGAGTTTTCAGTTGCATATGTCCTGGGGACCATTCAGGCTTGTTCGCATTTGGATAGTTATCGGATAGTTATCTTGGGCATAGCATTTTACCAAATCAAATTTTGGATTTTACCAAAATTTACCAAAATTTTTACCAAAATTTACCATAGCATTTTACCAAATCAAATTTTGGATAGTCATCGGATAGTTATCTTGGGCATAGCATTTTACCAAATCACCTCATTCTTTGGGGCACACGTGAGGAACACAAATGCGAACAAGCCTGAATGGTCCCCAGGACATATGCAACTGAAAACTCACACCCCAGAAGTGACTCGAACCCATACTCCCAGAAGCAACGCAACTGGTATGTACAAGACGCCTTAATCCACTTGACCATCACGACCGGACATAATGAGGTGATAGCCGAGGCTATATGAACCACCCCACCGCCGGCACTCGGATAGTTATCTTGGGCATAGCATTTTACCAAATCACCTCATTCTTTGGGGCACACGTGAGGAACACAAATGCGAACAAGCCTGAATGGTCCCCAGGACATATGCAACTAATTCAGGCTTGTTCGCATTTGTGTTCCTCACGTGTGCCCCAAAGAATGAGGTGATTTGGTAAAATGCTATGCCCAAGATAACTATCCGAGTGCCGGCGGTGGGGTGGTTCATATAGCCTCGGCTATCACCTCATTATGTCCGGTCATGATGGTCAAGTGGATTAAGGCGTCTTGTACATACCAGTTGTGTTGCTTCTGGGAGTATGGGTTCCAGTCACTTCTGGGGTGTGAGTTTTCAGTTGCATATGTCCTGGGGACCATTCAGGCTTGTTCGCATTTGTGTTCCTCACGTGTGCCCCAAAGAATGAGGTGATTTGGTAAAATGCTATGCCCAAGATAACTATCCGAGTGCCGGCGGTGGGGTGGTTCATATAGCCTCGGCTATCACCTCATTATGTCCGGTCGTGATGGTCAAGTGGATTAAGGCATCTTGTACATACCAGTTGCGTTGCTTCTGGGAGTATGGGTTCGAGTCACTTCTGGGGTGTGAGTTTTCAGTTGCATATGTCCTGGGGACCATTCAGGCTTGTTCGCATTTGTGTTCCTCACGTGTGCCCCAAAGAATGAGGTGATTTGGTAAAATGCTATGCCCAAGATAACTATCCGAGTGCCGGCGGTGGGGTGGTTCATATAGCCTCGGCTATCACCTCATTATGTCCGGTCGTGATGGTCAAGTGGATTAAGGCGTCTTGTACATACCAGTTGCGTTGCTTCTGGGAGTATGGGTTCGAGTCACTTCTGGGGTGTGAGTTTTCAGTTGCATATGTCCTGGGGACCATTCAGGCTTGTTCGCATTTGTGTTCCTCACGTGTGCCCCAAAGAATGAGGTGATTTGGTAAAATGCTATGCCCAAGATAACTATCCGAGTGCCGGCGGTGGGGTGGTTCATATAGCCTCGGCTATCACCTCATTATGTCCGGTCGTGATGGTCAAGTGGATTAAGGCGTCTTGTACATACCAGTTGCGTTGCTTCTGGGAGTATGGGTTCGAGTCACTTCTGGGGTGTGAGTTTTCAGTTGCATATGTCCTGGGGACCATTCAGGCTTGTTCGCATTTGTGTTCCTCACGTGTGCCCCAAAGAATGAGGTGATTTGGTAAAATGCTATGCCCAAGATAACTATCCGAGTGCCGGCGGTGGGGTGGTTCATATAGCCTCGGCTATCACCTCATTATGTCCGGTCGTGATGGTCAAGTGGATTAAGGCGTCTTGTACATACCAGTTGCGTTGCTTCTGGGAGTATGGGTTCGAGTCACTTCTGGGGTGTGAGTTTTCAGTTGCATATGTCCTGGGGACCATTCAGGCTTGTTCGCATTTGTGTTCCTCACGTGTGCCCCAAAGAATGAGGTGATTTGGTAAAATGCTATGCCCAAGATAACTATCCGAGTGCCGGCGGTGGGGTGGTTCATATAGCCTCGGCTATCACCTCATTATGTCCGGTCGTGATGGTCAAGTGGATTAAGGCGTCTTGTACATACCAGTTGCGTTGCTTCTGGGAGTATGGGTTCGAGTCACTTCTGGGGTGTGAGTTTTCAGTTATATATATATATATATATATATATATATATATATATATATATATATATATATATATATATATATATATATAAATATAAATATATATATATATATATATATATATATATATATATATATATATATATATATATATAACTGAAAACTCACACCCCAGAAGTGACTCGAACCCATACTCCCACAACTGGTATGTACAGGGACGCCTTAATCCGCTTGACCATCACGACCGGACATAAGGAAGTGATAGCCGAGGCTATATGAACCACTTCCCCGCCGGCACTCGGATGGTTATCTTGGGCATAGCATTTTATCAAATCACCTCATTCTTTGGGGCACACGTGAGGAACACAAATGCAAACAAGCCTGAATGGTCCCCAGGACTATATACAACTGAAAACTCACACCCCAGAAGTGACTCGAACCCATACTCCCACAACTGGTATGTACAGGGACGCCTTAATCCGCTTGACCATCACGACCGGACATAAGGAAGTGATAGCCGAGGCTATATGAACCACTTCCCCGCCGGCACTCGGATGGTTATCTTGGGCATAGCATTTTATCAAATCACCTCATTCTTTGGGGCACACGTGAGGAACACAAATGCAAACAAGCCTGAATGGTCCCCAGGACTATATACAACTGAAAACTCACACCCCAGAAGTGACTCGAACCCATACTCCCACAACTGGTATGTACAGGGACGCCTTAATCCGCTTGACCATCACGACCGGACATAAGGAAGTGATAGCCGAGGCTATATGAACCACTTCCCCGCCGGCACTCGGATGGTTATCTTGGGCATAGCATTTTATCAAATCACCTCATTCTTTGGGGCACACGTGAGGAACACAAATGCAAACAAGCCTGAATGGTCCCCAGGACTATATACAACTGAAAACTCACACCCCAGAAGTGACTCGAACCCATACTCCCACAACTGGTATGTACAGGGACGCCTTAATCCGCTTGACCATCACGACCGGACATAAGGAAGTGATAGCCGAGGCTATATGAACCACTTCCCCGCCGGCACTCGGATGGTTATCTTGGGCATAGCATTTTATCAAATCACCTCATTCTTTGGTGCTGGAGATAACCATCCGAGTGCCGGCGGGGAAGTGGTTCATATAGCCTCGGCTATCACTTCCTTATGTCCGGTCGTGATGGTCAAGCGGATTAAGGCGTCCCTGTACATACCAGTTGTGGGAGTATGGGTTCGAGTCACTTCTGGGGTGTGAGTTTTCAGTTGTATATAGTCCTGGGGACCATTCAGGCTTGTTTGCATTTGTGTTCCTCACGTGTGCCCCAAAGAATGAGGTGATTTGATAAAATGCTATGCCCAAGATAACCATCCGAGTGCCGGCGGGGAAGTGGTTCATATAGCCTCGGCTATCACTTCCTTATGTCCGGTCGTGATGGTCAAGCGGATTAAGGCGTCCCTGTACATACCAGTTGTGGGAGTATGGGTTCGAGTCACTTCTGGGGTGTGAGTTTTCAGTTGTATATAGTCCTGGGGACCATTCAGGCTTGTTTGCATTTGTGTTCCTCACGTGTGCCCCAAAGAATGAGGTGATTTGATAAAATGCTATGCCCAAGATAACCATCCGAGTGCCGGCGGGGAAGTGGTTCATATAGCCTCGGCTATCACTTCCTTATGTCCGGTCGTGATGGTCAAGCGGATTAAGGCGTCCCTGTACATACCAGTTGTGGGAGTATGGGTTCGAGTCACTTCTGGGGTGTGAGTTTTCAGTTGTATATAGTCCTGGGGACTATTCAGGCTTGTTTGCATTTGTGTTCCTCACGTGTGCCCCAAAGAATGAGGTGATTTGATAAAATGCTATGCCCAAGATAACCATCCGAGTGCCGGCGGGGAAGTGGTTCATATAGCCTCGGCTATCACTTCCTTATGTCCGGTCGTGATGGTCAAGCGGATTAAGGCGTCCCTGTACATACCAGTTGTGGGAGTATGGGTTCGAGTCACTTCTGGGGTGTGAGTTTTCAGTTGTATATAGTCCTGGGGACCATTCAGGCTTGTTTGCATTTGTGTTCCTCACGTGTGCCCCAAAGAATGAGGTGATTTGATAAAATGCTATGCCCAAGATAACCATCCGAGTGCCGGCGGGGAAGTGGTTCATATAGCCTCGGCTATCACTTCCTTATGTCCGGTCGTGATGGTCAAGCGGATTAAGGCGTCCCTGTACATACCAGTTGTGGGAGTATGGGTTCGAGTCACTTCTGGGGTGTGAGTTTTCAGTTGTATATAGTCCTGGGGACCATTCAGGCTTGTTTGCATTTGTGTTCCTCACGTGTGCCCCAAAGAATGAGGTGATTTGATAAAATGCTATGCCCAAGATAACCA
This sequence comes from Procambarus clarkii, assembly GCF_040958095.1. Taxonomy (NCBI): domain Eukaryota; kingdom Metazoa; phylum Arthropoda; class Malacostraca; order Decapoda; family Cambaridae; genus Procambarus; species Procambarus clarkii. The sequence continues at coordinate 23,491,150 of NC_091225.1, forward strand.
TCCGAGTGCCGGCGGGGAAGTGGTTCATATAGCCTCGGCTATCACTTCCTTATGTCCGGTCGTGATGGTCAAGCGGATTAAGGCGTCCCTGTACATACCAGTTGTGGGAGTATGGGTTCGAGTCACTTCTGGGGTGTGAGTTTTCAGTTGTATATAGTCCTGGGGACCATTCAGGCTTGTTTGCATTTGTGTTCCTCACGTGTGCCCCAAAGAATGAGGTGATTTGATAAAATGCTATGCCCAAGATAACCATCCGAGTGCCGGCGGGGAAGTGGTTCATATAGCCTCGGCTATCACTTCCTTATGTCCGGTCGTGATGGTCAAGCGGATTAAGGCGTCCCTGTACATACCAGTTGTGGGAGTATGGGTTCGAGTCACTTCTGGGGTGTGAGTTTTCAGTTGTATATAGTCCTGGGGACCATTCAGGCTTGTTTGCATATATATATATATATATATATATATATATATATATATATATATATATATATATATATAACTCACACCCCAGAAGTGACTCGAACCCATACTCCCAGGAGCAACGCAACTGGTATGTACAGGGACGCCCTAATCCGCTTGACCATCACGACCGGACAAAAGGAAGTGATAGCCGAGGCTATTTGAACCACTTCCCCGCCGGCACTCGGATGGTAATCTTGGGCATAGCATTTTATCAAATCACCTCATTCTTTGGGGCACACGTGAGGAACACAAATGCAAACAAGCCTGAATAGTCCCCAGGACTATATACAACTGAAAACTCACACCCCAGAAGTGACTCGAACCCATACTCCCAGGAGCAACGCAACTGGTATGTACAGGGACGCCTTAATCCGCTTGACCATCATGACCGGACAAAAGGAAGTGATAGCCGAGGCTATTTGAAGCACTTCCCCGCTGGCACTCGGATGGTAATCTTGGGCATAGCATTTTATCAAATCACCTCTTTCTTTGGGGCACACGTGAGGAACACAAATGCAAACAAGCCTGAATGGTCCCCAGGACTATATACAACTGAAAACTCACACCCCAGAAGTGACTCGTACCCATACTCCCAGGAGCAACGCAACTGGTATGTACAGGGACGCCTTAATCCGCTTGACCATCACGACCGGACAAAAGGAAGTGATAGCCGAGGCTATTTGAACCACTTCCTCGCCGGCACTCGGATGGTAATCTTGGGCATAGCATTTTATCAAATCACCTCATTCTTTGGGGCACACGTGAGGAACACAAATGCAAACAAGCCTGAATGGTCCCCAGGACTATATACAACTGAAAACTCACACCCCAGAAGTGACTCGAACCCATACTCCCAGGAGCAACGCAACTGGTATGTACAGGGACGCCTTAATCCGCTTGACCATCACGACCGGACAAAAGGAAGTGATAGCCGAGGCTATTTGAACCACTTCCCCGCCGGCACTCGGATGGTAATCTTGGGCATAGCATTTTATCAAATCACCTCATTCTTTGGGGCACACGTGAGGAACACAAATGCAAACAAGCCTGAATGGTCCCCAGGACTATATACAACTGAAAACTCACACCCCAGAAGTGACTCGAACCCATACTCCCAGGAGCAACGCAACTGGTATGTACAGGGACGCCTTAATCCGCTTGACCATCACGACCGGATAAAAGGAAGTGATAGCCGAGGGTATTTGAACCACTTCCCCGCCGGCACTCGGATGGTAATCTTGGGCATAGCATTTTATCAAATCACCTCATTCTTTGGGGCACACGTGAGGAACACAAATGCAAACAAGCCTGAATGGTCCCCAGGACTATATACAACTGAAAACTCACACCCCAGAAGTGACTCGAGTGTACTGTACAATACAATACAACAATACAATACAATTTTATTTAGGTAAGGTACATACATACAATAAATTTTTACAAGGATTGGTTGACTTATAGGTAGAGCTAGTACATACAATGCCTAAAGCCACTATTACGCAAAGCGTTTCGGGCATGATAAACTTAAATGACAAGCTTAATACTAATTGAGCATAATGAGTAGAATGAAAACAAGAAATGAAAACATAGATGAAAAAGCAGCACAAATACAATTATATGTCGACAAACAGCGCTCTTTAAAGAAAAAACAGACATTGGTTGTTAATAGAAGGGTAAGGTAGGTTACAGGGAATTTATTAGGTATAGCTTCGCTTTTAACTTAAACTGGTTGAGAGAGGTACAGTCTTTAACATGGTTGGGAAGGTCATTCCACATTCTGGGCCCCTTGATTTGTAGAGCATTTCTAGTTTGATTAAGTCGTACTCTAGGAATATCAAAACTGTATTTATTTCTGGTGTGGTGCTCATGGGTTCTGTTACAACCTTCTATGAAGCTTTTGAGATCAGGATTGGCATTATAGTTTAGCGTTTTATATATGTATAATACACATGAGAGAATGTGCAGTGACTTAATGTCTAACATATTCAGAGATTTGAGTAGGGGTACCGAGTGATGTCTGGGGCTAGAATTGGATATTGTCCTAATAGCAGCTTTGTGTTGAGTAATTAGAGGACGTAAGTGATTTTGGGTAGTAGAGCCCCAAGCACAAATACCATAGTTGAGATATGGATAGATAAGGGAGTAATAGAGAGTCACCAGGGCAGGGCGTGGTACATAATATCTGATCTTAGAAAGAATGCCCACAGTTTTTGAAACTTTTTTTGATATGTTTAGAATGTGTCCCTGGAAATTAAGCTTGTGGTCAATGAGAATGCCAAGGAATTTGCCATCTAATTTGTTACAAATTTGGGTATTGTTTATTTTGAGATTTATTTGATTAGAGGATTTATTGCCAAACAGAATATAGAAAGTTTTGTCAATGTTAAGGGTGAGTTTGTTGGCAGTTAGCCACAGATGGACTTTATTTAGCTCAGTATTTACTGTGGCATTTAGAGCAAGGGGGATCAGGACTGGAGTAAATGAAGGTTGTGTCATCAGCAAATAGAATTGGTTTGAGGTGTTGGGAGGCATTTGGAAGGTCATTAATGTAGATGAGAAAGAGGAGAGGGCCAAGTATGCTACCCTGGGGAACACCAATGTTGATGGGTAGGGTGGGAGAAATTGTATTATTCACAGAAACACATTGGAGCCTGTCAGTAAGGTAGGATTTGAGGTATTGAAGGAAGTGTCCTCTGACACCATAATGATGTAATTTAAGAAGAAGGTTTTGGTGGTTGACAGTATCGAAAGCTTTACGCAGGTCCACAAATAACCCAACAGGGAACTCATTTTTATCAAGAGCTGTATGAATCGAGTTAAGCATACTAATAAGTGCATCGTTAGTGCTTTTTTTGGGCCTAAAGCCATATTGGCAAGGGCTAAGTATTTTGAGTTTGGCTAGATATGAGTAAAGCTGCTTATAGATTAGTTTTTCAAAATTTTTTGACAAGTTTGGCAGGATTGATATAGGTCTGTAGTTGTTAACATCTGTGAGATCACCACATTTGTGGACAGGCGTTACTCTCGCTTTTTTTAGAATATCTTGAAAGGTTTGGTGTTCAAGTGACTTGTTGAAGAGCAAAGCAATAGCAGGGGCTAAAGATCTGGAGGCTTTTTTGTAGATTAAAGTTGGTATCTCCTCAAGGGCACCAGACTTGGTTTTAAGGGAAAGGATTATCTCATTGACGTCAGTGGAATTAATAGGCTTTAGGTTCAGAGACTGTGGATAGTTCCCTGTAAGATAGTCCTTAATGTCAGTACTGGAAGATGGAATATCATTAGCAAGGGATGAACCAATGGAAGAGAAGAACCTATTGAACTCAATAGCAGAATCAGAGGCTGAAAGCTGACCATCGTTATTAGACAGGAGAGTCAGTTTGTTACTTAAAGACTTCTTTGATCTCAATATTTGTGAAATTGTTCTCCAAGTTTGTTTAATGTTGCTCTTTATTTGGGTAAATTTATCTTCGTAGTATTTTGTTTTGGCTCGTCTAATTATCTTAGATAGCAATAATGAGTAATTCTTTGAGAATTCTTTGGAGACAATTCCTAACCTATACTTCTTCTCAAGGTCATGTTTATTATTAATAGATTTAAGTATTCCCTTTGAAAGCCAGGGATTGTTAAGCCTTTTGGTTGTGACTTGTTTTGTAAGCATAGGACAGTGGGTATTATAAAGGCTAAGAGTTTTTTGAAGAAACGATTGAACTGCTAGGTTGATGTCCTCTATGTTACCTAACTCGGACTCCCAGTTGACATTATCAGTAGCAGTTATAAAATTGTCTATAGCAGTTTCATTGTGTAGCCTAAAACGTATCTCTCTTGACTGAAGAGGTGGTTTGCTAATGTTAGTTAAGAGAAATGTGGGGTAATGGTCTGTAGTGCTATTGGTGATTATACCTGAAGTAAGCGGAGAGGTTATGTTTGTCCAGATGTGATCTAGAGTCGTGGCAGTGCTATCAGTGATTCTAGTAGGTCTAGTGATTAAGGGTATGAGGAAGCAGGAATTCATACAGTTGAGGAAGCTAACAGGAGTAGGGTGTTCTGGCTCGCAGAGGTCAATATTAAAGTCCCCTGCGATAATTAGGTGGTTTTTGTTCAGTCTGTTATCAAGTATTAGATTTCTAAGGTTTGAGTTGAATTCGGACACATCAGTGTTAGGAATTCTATAAACTGCACCCACAGACAGGATAGACTCGGCACCCTTGACTCTGAAGCTGGCGAAGATATACTCCCCATAGCAGTCTCTAGTTCTAATTTCTTTTAAGCATGTTAGTTCTTGGTTGTAGTAAAGAGCAGTGCCACCACCTCTCTGAAGTTGACGACAGTTGTGAATTGCTGAGTAGTTAGGCATGTTAAAGAGTTGAGTAGTATCCTCTTTCAACCATGTTTCAGTAAGTATAATAAAAGAGAATTTGTTGTCAATAGCTTCAATCAAGGCACTAACATCATCGAAGTGTTTACCTAGGGATCTAACGTTCAAATTGATTACAGAGATATTGTGATTATGAGTTAATACATTGTTTACATCATGTGCTGCAAAATATCTGCAATTTAGATCATTAAAGTGATTATTGTCATAGATAGTGGATAAGAGGTTAAGTTCTGGGTCTATACTTGACTGCATAAAAAAAGCTGATTGCAGGAAAAAGAAGAAAAAACAAAAAAAAAATGTACACAATACTGTACAAAACAAACACAAAAGGGGCTTACAGGGGTACAATGGAGTAAGGGAGTATGGCTAGGCTAGGAAACCTAGGTAATAAATGAGATTAAAGAAAAAACATATAAACATGGACTATACAAAACACAAGATATAGATATACAAAAAAAATATAAACAAGACTAAGCAATACAAAAACAAATTGAGCAAAAATGAAAAATGAGGTAGATTGCTTACAGGTACTCTCAGGTACACTGTAAGTAACAATAGACAGATAATATATCTCAATATAGATAAGAATGTCACGATACAATAAGATAAGCAATTACAGGAACAAATGAAAAACAAATCTGCTGTAAAATAGAAAGTAATTATAGCAAAACACAACAATATAATAATATAACAATACAATAAGAGCTTACAAAGTATTGAGTCTGCTAAATTAGAGAATAATTATGGCAAGACACAACAATAAATGCAAGTAAACAAAAGAATTGAAACAATTAGAGGTAGAATTAAGGTCACTAGATAGCCATGGAGGATACACAAGTTTGGTGGAGAGAACAAAAAATCAGTAGAGACTGTCAAGATGAATATATAAAAAATGTGACAAGTGATAATTGTAAAGTAAAATAATCTTAAAGATAATAAATTTTAATGAGCTTAGTTTTAACTTATAATTAGTATGAACTTAATTAAAAGAACAAAAATGAGATCAATAATTGATTTCAATAAATGACATAGATCAATACAAATAAATTTAAAATATAAATGGAATAGATTAAGATTAAATTTTAGAGTAAAATTTTACAATGAAACTGAGGTAGATGCTTGCATAAGTGCATGGAGACTTGATGGATTATTTAGGAAATTATATGAATAAGAGAACATTAGGTAAATGGTAAGGCAGAGACAGCACCTTAGACAAAGTTAGATTAAGTTAGGTTAGGCTCAGGCACTGAAAGAGTTATTTTAAGTACTGGCATTGGTCGGGTTCAGGTTTTCAGATATACCACAATCACTTAAGAAGGCCAGGGGCCACCTATACCCCCTATTAGACTATTTTACAGGAACTTCTTTTCCACAGCTCATAAAACGGAGGAAAGAGTCTGTGGTGTTTGTGTTACTGAGGAAGTCTTGGTTGTAGGGTTGATGTAAAGTCATGACTTGGTTACTGACTTTAATACTTAATATGATTACATGACTAGTAGCTACCAAGCTTGGCGGGCGTCCTGTACGCTCTTGTTTACCTTCCCTCTCTCTGGCGTCTGCTCCGCCACACATAGAAAACGGATGGTACCATTTTCTGTGAACATGACATCCCTCCTTTTCTTTAAAAAGAATGAATACAGGATGTCTACCATGTGTGTAGCACAAAGCAAAGTTATTGACACAAAGTAAGTTATTAACATATCAAGAGATACTGCATACATTTAACATTAATTAAGCACACAAAGAATTTAAACAACTTAATCTTTTCCACAAAGGATTTCAATGTTAAAAATACATATGCAATGTTAAACAAACATGAAAGAAACTGTAATACAAAGTTACAAAATATTGAATGAGATTTCTGCATTATTCAAACAATATTAAATTTAGTTCAGCATGACAAGTAAATATTTTGCATTACATAGGAACACAATTAATCATCAAATCGTGTAGGGCGTTTAACATGACGTTTAGGACGAGAGTCCTTAAATGCAATAACATCCCTTGATGAATTGTTTATCGGGTTATAACTATTTTTTTCTTTTTCTTTTGCACGACTTTGCACTTCATCATTTTCTACACTAGTTGGAATCACTTTGAAATAAGCCATATTACGTGTTATACTATGATCTCTATTACTAGCTGTTACCATAGTTCCTTTTACACTAATCACTTTATATGGTTTTGTATCATACGGCATATCTAACTTTCCCTCTTTTTTCTTTTTAACGAGAACAGCGTCACCAACCTTTATGAACTGTTCCTTTGCACGTTGATCATGAGCAATTTTCATCTTGCCCTTGGCTAGTGCATCTTTCTGAGCGAGACGTTAATCCGTTACCTCGGCTGGCATGACGGGTAGTGCGATTCTCATAGGACGTCCAAATAAAAGTTCGCCAGGCGACTTGCCCAGTGTTCCATGTGGTGTTGCACGGTAGTTCCTGAGAAAAGCATACATAGCTTGTTTCCAGGATCGTCCTTCGGCATGAGCACAGCGTACCGCTTTCATGAGAGGTTGCATGAATCTCTCAACTTCTCCATTTGCTTGAGGATGTAGTGGCATCACACGGCGGTGTTTGAATCCAATATGCTCAGAAAAGTTGACGAAGTCTTGTCCATTGAATGGCGGTCCATTGTCTGTCTTGACAACTTCAGGAATGCCAAAGTTTGAAAAGATCTTGTCGAGTTTCGGGATGACAGCCTTTGCAGATGTGGAAGTGATGATTTCTACTTCTGGATAACGTGAGTGATCATCAATGACTACCATCAAGTACTCTCCAGTTGGTAGTGGTCCGCAGAAGTCCATCGATACTTCCGTCCATGGTGCAGCAGGTAGTGGTGAAGGTTGTAGAGGTGTTGGTCTTGAAGTATCCACTGCAGCTTGGCAAGGGACACAGGCATCATGCATATCCTTTGCTTGACGATCAATGCCAGGAAACCACACCTTTTCTCGTAGCAGCTGTTTCGTCCTAACAAGACCTTGGTGTCCTTGATGTGCAAGCTTCAGAGCACGTTGCTGGAGAACAGCTGGAATAACGATACGAGTACCTCGCAGCACAGTGTCGCGTTGTTGCGTAACACTTAATTCTGTCTGGATGCGTTCAAGTGCTTTGAATGCATCTTGGTCAACTCCTGAGGGTGGGATGCGTGGAAACTTTTTCTTAGTCAATGCATCCACTGTTGCTTGCAGAGTTGGGTCCTCTAGGGTTGCAGTACGGATTTCATCAAGAGTAAGAGCCTTAGGGACTGCATCACAGGTTACAGAGTGTACATATTCCTCGGCAACTTGCTGATGCTTGGTGATGGTGAAACTGTTTGCAGGATGTCGACTGATGTAATCAGCGGGATTGCCTGCACCCGGCTTGTATTTCACCGTAAAGTTGTATGGTTGCAGACGAAGAGCCCATCTCTCAATGCGAGCTGGTGGTTTGGACTTTGGATTATTGAAGATGGTCTCCAACGGTTTGTGGTCAGTGACTATCGTGGTGAAGGGTGCACCAAGCAGATACACATTGAAGTGTTCACAGCCCCATACAAGAGCAAGAGCTTCCTTCTCTGTCTGACTGTATCGTTGCTCAACATCTGTGAGAGAACGGCTGGCGTAGGCAATTACTACTCTGGAATCTGGTTGACCAGGTTTGTGTTGGGCTAACACAGCACCTAAACCAACAGGACTAGCATCCACCGTTAACTCAGTGTCCATTGATGGATCAAAGTATGCAGCAGTCGCATTCTCTACTAGTGCATCTTTCACAGCATCAAATGCATTTTGCTCGATATCGCTCCAGTACCATGATGCATTTTTCTTCAGGAGCTCACGTAGAGGCTTTGTAATGGTAGCAAAATCTGGAATGAAGCGAGAACAGTAGTTTGCCATTCCCAGAAAACTATGTACTTCAGTGGACGTTGAAGGAGGTGCAGCATTCTTGATATCTGCAACTTTCTTAGGATCTGGAGACAGACCTTTATCACTAAGTACATGTCCAAAGAATTCAATTTTATGTTGATTGAACTCACACTTTGCTCGGCTTAGCGTCAAATTCTTTTCTCGTAAGCGTTGCAATGTTGCACGAAGAGCTTTGTTGTGTTCAGCTTGGGTACGGCCATAAACAATGATGTCATCAGACATGTTGTCAGCATTAGGTATGTCTTGCAATACCTGGCTGATGATGTGCTGGAATACCTCGGCAGCACTGTTGATACCAAAACTCAGGCGCTTGTACCTATACAGACCTCGATGTGTCGTAAACGTTGTGATGAATCGACTCTCCTCATCAAGTTCAAGCTGATGATAGCCCTTGTTTAAATCTAACTTGCTGAATACAGTTGCACCATTCAAGCGGTAGATCATATCATCTACAGTCGGTGTAGGATGGCGTTCACGCATTATTGCCTTGTTGGGAACACGCATGTCCACACAAATGCGTATCTCATCTGGATTCTTCGGCTTTGGTGGAGTGACAATTGGGCTTACCCATGGTGTTGGGCCTGTTACTGGTTCAATGATATCTAGTTCTATCAGCCTATCCAGTTCGGCATCGACTTTCTTGCGAGTATGGAATGGTTGTCGGCGATGTGGTTGGGCAACTGGAATTACATCTGGGTTGATATGCAGATGTACTTTGCTATCAGTATAACAACCTATGGATTTAAATCGATCAGAAAATTCAGCAACAATACCATCAACATTGTTTGCAGATTCCACTGCTACAGCATTAGAAAGCTGAAGTAGCCCCAATTTGGTTGAAGTCTTGTAACTGAGTAAAGACTCCTTTGCATTCCTAACAACATGGAATGTAGTAATGAGCATTGCATTCTTTGACTTAATCTCTGCAGTGAAAGTTCCAATCACAGGCAAGGCTACCTTTGAAGCATAGGCAGTGGCTTTGCCATTATAGTTCTCAAGCTTTGGGAACTGTTTTTTAAATTTCTCATAGTGGCACTCAGCAATGGTGTCAATGTTTGATCCAGTGTCAATGAGAACCTTGAGACAAATACCAGCAATGTATACACATGTCTCTGGGTTGTTTGGAAGATCATTCCATTCTGTGATTGCTTGTACTCCATAAGTATAATCACATTCACTGTCATCTGAGACTGGTTGTAATGAAATGTTGTTTTGTACATTATTAACATTCTGGATATGAGGTGCAATATTGTGTTTACCACCTCGACCCCTATGACCTGATCCTCGTACAGTGCTTTTATTCATTGACTGTGGTTTCTTTAGTGCGGAACGACACATAGCACCAAAATGACCTAGTTTTCCACACTCATAGCACTTCTTACCTTGAGCAGGACAAACATTATCTTGGTGTGGGTAGTCTCCTCCACAATTGTAACATTTATTGTTGACACCCTCTGATGTGGGTCGTTGTGACTGCTTGAGCCTTGTTCCTTGACCCCAGTTGTGACGTGGTTCTCGGCTAAATTTACTGTTAGGTTTGCCATGATATCTTCTTTGATCACGGTGTCCTCCCTGAACCTTACGTACCTCATCACTGTTAGTAACAGTGGCAGAACCGTTATTGGCACTGCACTCCATGACACGAGCATCACGTGCAGCATCTTCCATTCGACGAGCCATATCCAGTATCTTGGTAAGAGAACTGTCATCATCAACAAGTTCTAGAGCTCTTCGACGAAGACGTGTAGATGTGCATGATTCAATTATTTGCTGTTTGATTTCTTTGTCAACATCAGCAAACTCACAATGGGCTGCTAAACCCTGCAGACGTGTGTGGTATTGATCCACAGTTTCATTAGAGAGTTGTTTTGCTCTCCTGAAATGCATAATTTCCATAGCAGTATTTTGCCTTGGTTTGAAATGCTCTGTTAGTTTGGCTTTGGCAGTGTCATAATCTTTGGCACCACCAGTGTCTTTCAGTGTGTCAAAGATGTCACAAACTCTATCACCTGCATAATGAAGTAGAAAGGCACGCTTTCTTTCAGCACTTTTGATGTCAGAAACTATCAACAAATTTTCAAACCTTTTAAGCCATTTGACCCACCTCTGTGACAGGTTTGTCTGGTCACAGTCAGGATCAAATGCAGGAAACTGAGGTATATTTGCCATTTTTTACTGAATAAATGTAACTTATCACTTAAATGTTCCTCAGAATATTAAACACTTACTGCACTGAATATGTTAGTCAAGAATTCACTGTAATTACTTTAATTTTGCAAAGCACACAAGCATTTTAATGCAAAAGTTCAAAACAGTGCACAATATAGCAGCAACTGACTTCTTACCTAGCCCTTGTGTACATGTGTTGTTCCTACTCACAGCAGCAGCACAGCAGTTGGCACAGCAGTTGGTACAGCAGCAGTTGGTACAGCAGCAGTTGGTACAGCAGTTGGTACAGCAGTTGGTGCAGCAGTTGGTGCAGCAGTTGGTACAGCAGTCAGTTCAGTGTGATGAATTTAAGTTGATGAGTTTAAGATAAAATCACATTTCAGTGTGATGAGTTTAAGATAAAAACTAAACACTACCTAATAAATTCCCTGTAACCCACCTCACTCCTTTATTGTCAACCCATGTCTGTTATTTTATTTTATTATTATTATTTTTTTTTTTTTTTTTTTTTTTTTTTTTTTTTTTTTTTTTTTTTTTTTTTTTTTTTAATCAACACTGTTTGTCAACCTATTGTATTTGTGCTGCTTTTTCAGTCATGTTCCCCCTTTTTTTATCTTTATTTGTATTTGTTTTCAACATTTTTATTTCTTTATGCTCAATTAGTAATAAGTTCTAGTTATTAATGTTTTTCTTGCCCGAAACGCATTGCGTAATAGTGGCTTTAGGCATTGTATGTACTAGCTCTATCTATATATCAATCCATTAATGTAACATCACTTGTATGTATGTACCTTACCTGAATAAACATATTTATTTATTTTTATTTAATTTTGTAGCACGAAGCGTCGTTTCGTCACCAAAACATCAGGTTTTGTACACATCAAAGCGTCGTTTCGTACACAACGTCGGCAGATTCCTCAGTACAGTTTCTTCAGCACAGCTTGGGTAGCACACAGCTTGGGTAGCACACAGCATTGGTTAGCACACAGCATCGTTTAGCACACGGCATTGGTTAGCACACAGCATCGGTTAGCATACAGCATCGGGTATGGCGCTCACAGCTTCTCTTCCTCCTCCAGGCAGCATGCTTCTCCCTTGTGTTTGAAACTGAACAAATACCTGCGTTCACAGTTCATCCTCGTCGCCAATGTGGTGTTTGTGTGTTACTGAGGAAGTCTTGGTTGTAGGGTTGATGTAAAGTCATGACTTGGTTACTGACTTTAATACTTAATATGATTACATGACTAGTAGCTACCAAGCTTGGCGGGCGTCCTGTACGCTCTTGTTTACCTTCCCTCTCTCTGGCGTCTGCTCCGCCACACATAGAAAACGGATGGTACCATTTTCTGTGAACATGACAGGGTCCTGAAAGATATTGTTAATAGAAACGTTATCCCTACAGACAAAAATCAGAGGATACAACTGACGATTTACTATAAAACCAGAAAAACGGCCAGCCTACTCATGAGAAACTCTCCAGACACAAAGCAAAACGCTTTAAAAGAGACCAACGTCGTCTATGCCTTCAAATGCCCTCTTGGGGACTGTAAGCTCCAAAAAACCCAGTATACAGTATAGGCAAGACAACAACATCCCTTTCTAGGCATTTAACGATGCATAAGCAACAAGGCTCCATTAAGGAACATATAATCTCTTCCTACAACCAAACTATCACCAGAGAAATCCTAGTAAACAACACAGAAATCATCGATAGATACAGCGATAGCAGACAGCTTGACGTTTGCGAGGCACTACACATTAAGAAGTCAACACCAGCAATCAACAGCCAATTAATGCACAACTATATTCTACCCACCTCAAGACTCCGCCCCAATATAGAAGCATCAAGAAATATGGACCAATAGGCTTTCTACAATCACTTCCATTCAATACCCATTGTTTCGTGTTCTGTCTTGTGTTGATGAATTTAATACCCTATTAAATACCACCTCACCCCATCCACCTCACTCAAATGTAGATATAAAAAAATCGGAGATGTGTAAGTTCTATTCAGTTGTGTATGTGTAAACTAAAGTCTTTAAAAATGTAATAAGTTTTACGAAACGAGCTCAAGTGTCGCGTCAGACTAGAAATAAAAATTAATTTTGGAGAATTGATTTTTGAATTACCACCAACAGTGAAAAGAAATATACGAAAGATCGAGAAAATTCGTGTTAGAATTATTAATCTTACTTTTTCGGTCATATTTAATAATATATGTCTACAGGAAAGACTGCTACCAAAATATACTAATATATATATATATATATATATATATATATATATATATATATATATATATATATATATATATATATATATATATATATATATATATATATATATATATATATATATATATATTGTGACGGAGTTCCCCCCTTATAATTCTCCCACGCCTGCAGTAAGAGTCATGTCTACTTTTCCCAAACGTTCTCTACGTTGCAGGCTACAATTTGATATATGGGAGAGAGTGGAGTGTTCTCGGAGAGCCGAGAAATTTGTGAAATAGTAATATTTTGGCCTGTGGTTTAGGCCCTTTAGGGAGCCAAGATGGCGCTTACCTCCCTGATCTCCCGCCAAAACCGTGTGACGTCAGTGGCACCGGATTGGTCACCGACAGCAATGTGGCACCGGGAGCCAATGAAAACCTCCCGTAGCGAAAGAGACGTCACGAAGGAAGGGGGTCCGGCTCGCGAGCCGGGCTGGCGCCAGCAGTCAGACGCGACACGTCATAGAGGTCGGACGTGCGACGAGTGGTCCTGTCAGTTGGACAGTTGTTTCCCGCTCCCGTGGATTTACGCGTCACCTGAAGTCCGCCAGTACTCTGAGAAGTCTTCCCTAGTTCATGTGTTGAACCAGAAGAGGGAATTGACGGTTATTTGAGCAACAAGTGCTCCAGTCAGGTACTGTGCAAGAAGCAGTGAAGCCGTGCAGTGACGTATGTGGCGTCTGTGGCTTTTCACCAGTTCGTGACAGCGTAGTGGCTGACAGAGCCACTGGGTAGCTGAGGAAGAGAGGACTATTTGGGGAAACCGGACGACTGTAGCTGAGACGTAGGCGACAGCCGTTGCTGGGAGAAGACGACGGCCAGGAGACCGACTCCAACCTTCAAGAAGTTAAGAAGGAGGACGGACCTGCAGTGAGGAGGCACGGAGACGACGCTAAACGGTGGGACGACGAGAGGCTCTGGTAGGACACGACGACGTGTAGTGTGGGGGCGTTCCCGACACGAGGACCAGGAGCTACATCTCGACTCTCATCGGAGGATAGGGTGAAGTAGGTGTTTCTAGTTCCCTCCCCATTCCCCTTTTAATTAGCTATGTTATTCGGCTACATTATCTAGCCTGAGGATTTTATATGTCGTGAGCAAGTCTCACCCATGTCACGGTAACGCACCAGTGTGCTAGACAGTACTATCAAGAGTACTTGTAACATTCATGTTGATTATTGGTGTGTACAGGCACCAGGAACAAGTGATAAATTTACTGTGTTGTGTATATCTTTCTATAGATTTTGATATGAACATATAGTGGTAAATTATATATAATATTATGCCAGTATTTGAAAGTCAGGCTGTGTGCCCAGAAATCATTTATTTTCCATGTATTGATATTTGATGTGTCTACATTATATATGCTATGTTCATGCAGTGATAAGTCGTTTGTGAGTACAGTGAATTATTGAGTTATCGCCCACGAGAGAAAGTACTGAAAACTCCAGTGTTAATATTCCATAATATATTGTTGGGTGAATAACAGTGTAAGACCATTACAGTGAGTCATTGTAGCATTGATTGTAGAAAAGACTGTTTGAGCCTGAGTACAGTGTAACCAAGTGATACGTGATACTGTAGCCAATATCGTGTGTGCGAGTTCATAGTAATATTGGAGAACTTAAGGAAACAGCGCGCGTGAATCTGAAAACAAGCAAAGAGCTTCTGCGCGGGGGCCAGGCGATCAGCTGTTCTTGACACTTGATGAGGAGGGGGAGGTGTTGCCACCATAGTGATCGCATACTATCCGTGGGAACTTCCGGCCGCGTCGGGATCAGTTGACTTATTTGTTGTTGTTTGGCCTTTGTGTCATCTTTCATACATTTTAAGTAAAATACAAAACTATCTTTGTGTTTATATCATTCCCTCCATTGATCTTGTGGCTATATTACACTGGTAAGCATAGAGTGATAACAATAAGTACCTGCCTGATTCCTGATCTTTTGAGTGTGACCTTGCCAAGGCTACCACTAATTCCACCAGTCCACTGATGGTGTTACTGGCCACCTAAAACACCAGTTGGCGACCTTGTGGTTAACCATAGAGCCCGATTGTTGGGGAGGGCACACGACAGTCAAGTGAACGAGTCGTGTTCTCACTCTTTCTTAATAAGAGGCCGTTAAGATCGACTGGGAGACTCTCCTGGCGTGCAGTGGCGCCGTGAGGATCGAGTGAAGACCCGCAGGGCTACAGTGAGTTACCTTGAGCATAACTATTGCTCACCCCAGACTAGAGTGAAGAGAGGTGAACCCCAACAATATATATATATATATATATATATATATATATATATATATATATATATGTACTAGCACTATATATATATGTACTAGCTCTATCTATATATCCATCCATTAATGTAACATCACTTGTATGTATGTATGTGCCTTACCTGAATAAACATATTTATTTATTTTATTATATATATATATATATATATATATATATATATATATATATAAATATATATATATATATATATATATATAAATATATATATATATATATATATATATATATATATATATATATATATATATATATATATATATATATATATATATATATATAATAAAATAAATAAATATGTTTATTCAGGTAAGGCACATACATACATACAAGTGATGTTACATTAATGGATGGATATATAGATAGAGCTAGTACATACAATGCCTAAAGCCACTATTACGCAATGCGTTTCGGGCAAGAAAAACATTAATATCTAGAACTTAATACTAATTGAGCATAAAGAATAAAAAGTGTTGAGAACAAATACAAATAAAGATAAAAAAAAGGGGAACATGACTGAAAAAGCAGCACAAATACAATAGGTTGACAAAGTCTTGATCAAACAAAAAAAATAACAGACATGGGTTGACAATAGAGGAGTGAGGTAGGTTACAGGGAATTTATTAGGTAGTGTTTAGTTTTTATCTTAAACTGGTTGAGAGCGGTACAGTCTTTAACATGGTTGGGAAGGTCATTCCACATTCTGGGTCCCTTGATTTGTAGAGCATTTCTAGTTTGTTTAAGTCGTACTCTAGGAATATCAAAACTGTATTTATTTCTGGTGTGGTGCTCATGGGTTCTGTTACAACCTTCAATGAAGCTTTTGAGGTCAGGATTGGCATTACAGTTCAGCGTTTTATATATGTATAATACACAAGAGAGAATGTGCAGTGACTTAATGTCTAACATATTCAGAGATTTGAGTAAGGGTAACAAGTGATGTCTGGGGCCAGAGTTGGATATTGTCCTAATAGCAGCTTTGTGTCGGGTAATAAGAGGACGTAAATGATTTTGGGTAGTAGAACCCCAAGCACAAATACCATAGTTGAGGTATGGATAGATGAGGGAGTAATAGAGAGTAACCAGGGCAGGGCGGGGTACATAATATCTGATCTTAGAAAGAATGCCAACAGTTTTTGAAACTTTTTTTGATATATTTAGAATGTGACCCTGGAAATTCAGCTTGTGGTCGATGAGAACGCCAAGGAATTTGCCATCTAATTTGTTACAAATTTGGGTATTGTTTATTTTGAGATTTATCTGATTAGAGGATTTATTGCCAAACAGAATATAAAACGTTTTGTCAATGTTAAGGGTGAGTTTGTTGGCGGTTTGCCAAAGATGGACTTTCTCTAGCTCAGTATTTACTGTGGCATTTAGAGCAAGGGGGTCAGGACTGGAGTAAATGAAGGTTGTGTCGTCAGCAAATAGAATTGGTTTGAGGTGTTGGGAGGCATTTGGAAGGTCATTAATGTAGATGAGAAAGAGGAGAGGGCCAAGTATGCTGCCCTGAGGAACACCAATGTTGATGGGTAGGGTGGGAGAAATTGCATTATTCACAGAAACATACTGGAGCCTGTCAGTAAGATAAGATTTGAGGTATTGCAGGGAGTGTCCTCTGACTCCATAATGATGTAATTTAAGAAGAAGGTTTTGATGGTTGACAGTGTCAAAAGCCTTACGCAGGTCCACAAATAACCCAACAGGAAACTCCTTTTTATCAAGAGCTGCGTGAATTAAGTTAATCATACTAATAAGTGCATCGTTAGTGCTTTTTTTTGGGTCTGAAGCCATATTGACAAGAGCTAAGTATATTGTGTTTGGCTAGAAAATAGTAAAGTTGCTTGTAGATTAGTTTTTCGAATATTTTTGACATGTTAGGCAGGATTGATATAGGTCTGTAGTTGTTAACATCTGTGAGATCACCACATTTGTGGACAGGGGTTACTCTTGCTTTTTTTAGAATGTCAGGAAAGGTTTGGAGTTCAAGTGACTTGTTGAAGAGCAATGCAATAGCAGGGGCTAGAGATCTGGAGGCTTTTTTGTAAATTAAAGTTGGTATCTCCTCGAGGGCACTAGACTTGGTTTTAAGGGAAAGGATTATTTCATTGACATCAGTGGAACTAGTAGGCTGTAGGTACAGAGACTGTGGATAGTTACCTGTAAGATAGTCCTTAACATCAGTACAGGAAGATGGAATATCATTTGCAAGGGATGACCCAATGGAAGAGAAGAACCTATTGAACTCAATAGCAGAATCAGAGGCTGAAAGCTGACCAGCGTTATTGGAAAGGAGTGATGGTTTGTTATTTAAAATCTTCTTTGACCCCAATATTTGTGAAATTGTGCTCCAAGTTTTTTTAATGTTGCTCTTTATTTGGGTAAATTTATCTTCATAGTATTTAGTTTTGGCTCGTCTAATTATTTTAGATAGCAATAACGAGTAATTCTTTGAGAATTCTTTGGAGACTGATCATAGCCTATACTTCTTCTCAAGGTCGTGTTTTTTGTTAATGGATTTAAGTATTCCCTTTGTAAGCCAAGGATTGTTAAGTCTTTTGCTTGTGACTTGTTTTGTAAGCAGAGGACAGTGGGTGTTATAAAGGCTAAGAGTTGTTTGAAGAAAAGATTGCACTGCTAGGTTGATGTCCCCAATGTTACCTAACTCGGACTCCCAGTTGACATTATCAGCAGCAGTTATAAAATTGTTTATAGCAGTTTCATTGTGCAGCCTTAAGCTTAACTCCCTTGTCTCTAGAGGTGGTTTGCTAATGTTAGTTAAGAGAAATGTGGGGTAATGGTCTGTAGTGCTATCGGTGATTATACCTGAAGTAATCGGAGAGGTTATGTTGGTCCAGATGTGATCTAGAGTCGTAGCAGTACTATCAGTGATTCTAGTTGGTCTGGTGATTAAGGGTATGAGGAAGCAGGAATTCATACAGTTGAGGAAGCTAACAGCAGTAGGGTGTTCAGGCTCGCAGAGGTCAATATTAAAGTCCCCTGCGATAATTAGATGGTTTTTGCTCAATCTGTTATCTAGTATTAGACTTCTAAGGTTTGAATTGAATTCAGACACATCAGTGTTAGGAATTCTATAAACTGCACCCACAGACAGGACAGACTCGGCACCCTTGACTCTGAAACTGGCGAAGATATACTCCCCACAGCAGTCTCTAGTTCTAATTATTTTTAAGCATGTTAGGTCTTGGTGGTAGTAAAGAGCAGTACCACCACCTCTCTGCATTTGACGACAGTTGTGAATTGCCGAGTAGTTAGGCATGTTAAAGAGTTGAGTATTATCCTCTTTCAACCACGTTTCAGTAAGTATAATAAAAGAGAATTTGTTGTCAATAGTTTCAATCAAGGCACTAACATCATCGAAGTGTTTACCTAGGGATCTAACGTTCAAGTTGATTACAGAGATATTGTGATTATCTGTTAATACATTGTTTACATCATGTGCTGTAAAATATCTGCAATTTTGATCATTGAAGTGATGATTGTCATAGATAGTGGATAAGAGGTTAAGTTCTGGGTCTATACTTGTCTGCATAAAAAGGCTGTTTGCAGGAAAACAAGGCAAGAATGGCAAATTACAAAATAGAAAACAAAGAAAAAAGTAGATTAAAAATTCTAATGTAAAATAAACTTAATGGTAATTTAAAGTAAAAAGGAAAAAAAAACTTAATGGGAACTAGGAATGTAAAAAATTAACTAAAATAATTAATAACAATAGATGACCAAAAAAGTAAAAAAAAAAACAATTATGAAATCTATACGATGAAAAGCTTGCTTACTATACTATTATAAGTACACTATAGTTGAATACTAAAGTTACACTAAAACAAACTGAGGTAGTTTAAATAGAGATACACTCAGGACACTAGATAATAAAGTTAATACTAGAGAACACAGGCAAAGCCAGTGTACTATGGAACATGGGAGTAAAAAGAAAAAAAGACAATAATAAAGATGACAATATTATTTTTTTTTTTTTTTAACTAAAGTTAAAACCTTTTGAAGGGAAAGGCAGAGCTAGAGTACACAAAGGTAGTTAAATGAGATTATAATTTGAATTCAGGCTATACAGCAGATATCCCACAGTCACTGAGGAAAGAATTAAGGTGAGCATCTGTGGTTATTGAATAGGTTTTTCCAGTGTCAGTCCTCCTAGCTATAATTTTACCATCTCGCACAAAACAGTGTTTAATTGTAGGGGAATTTTTGCTGAAGCCACGCAGTTTAAAAAAGAGATTTTGCCTGCACCTGGTCAGACATTCATTCACATAAACAGTGGATTTACTAGCAACTGCAGATGAGATAAGATCAGTCTTGCGGGAGCAGCTATCTAATTTTAATCGAATTCGTCTATTATTAGTACCAGATGATTTGGTACCCACTCTATAAGCTGCTTTGATGTCATTTTTTTGGATCGAATAACTTAACTTATCCTGCAATACTTTGATCACAATGGCAGCACAGTCTTCACCATCAGTTTCTTGGGGAAAATCACGTGAAGAGATAATTACAGACTCAAGTAGTTTATGTTGGTCTGTCTCGTCTTGGGTAACAGTGTGTTGTTGTTGTAGGTTGTTCAGATGGTTCTCAAACTGTTGCAATATTTCTTCCTGTTTTTTAGTGGTTGCATCTGGATTAAAGTTTGTAACTGTGTTCTTGAGAATGCTTAATTCTTGTTCGAGGTTGACGACTTTGGTAGCTAGATCTTGATTGTTCTTGTGTAAGTCTACAACTTCCTTCTGCAAAGATAATAATGAGCCTTTCAGGTTCATTATTAAGGCCGACTGCTCTTTGATTACTGTCATTTGATCTTCATGTACTTGAGTTAATAACTTGAGCCATGGGTTATCAGCAAAGCGCCTGAAGTCAGAACAAGGGGCAGCAGCTCGTTTAAGTTGGTATGTCCAACTTAATATGGCTACCATAATTGTTGCATGGCCCGTGTCGGAGACGGCGCTGCGCCCAGCTGAGATTGTTTGTTATTGTTGACGGGGGGAGAGTCGGTACCCCCCACGGCGGCCACCGAGGGGGAGATAGCTGAACTAATCATGTTGTTAGCCTGGCTAGTAGGGTTATTCCTGTTTGGTGTGCTTTCTTTCTTAAGGGCCTTACCGGTCTTGTTATGCATGGTAGCAGGATAAATGTGATGATATATATATATATATATATATATATATATATATATATATATATATATATATATATATATATATATATATATATATATATATATATCATATATAT
The DNA here is from genome assembly GCF_040958095.1 of Procambarus clarkii. NCBI lineage: Eukaryota > Metazoa > Arthropoda > Malacostraca > Decapoda > Cambaridae > Procambarus > Procambarus clarkii. The sequence goes on from NC_091225.1 coordinate 23,511,886, forward strand.
ATATATAATGCCAACAGCGACTGCCCTGACAGGTACAAGAGGAGTGTTGTTAACGCATACGTCGACCGTGCTCTCAGCCACAGCTCAGAATGGAAGCAAGTCGACGAAGAACTCTGTAGGGTAAGGCAGGTCCTAGTCAATAACGGCTTCTCCAATGGTTTCATCGAAGACATCATAAGAAGGAAAGTGAAAAGCCATGCAACCTCCGAAGAGACAACTAACACAACACCTATACCCCCTATTAGACTATTTTACAGGAACTTCTTTTCCACAGCTCATAAAACGGAGGAAAGGGTCCTGAAAGATATTGTTAATAGAAACGTTATCCCTACAGACAAAAATCAGAGGATACAACTGACGATTTACTATAAAACCAGAAAAACGGCCAGCCTACTCATGAGAAACTCTCCAGACACAAAACAGAACGCTTTAAAAGAGACTAACGTCGTCTATGCCTTCAAATGCCCACTTGGGGACTGTAAGCTCCAAAAAACCCAGTATATAGGCAAGACAACAACATCTCTTTCTAGGCGTTTAACGATGCATAAGCAACAGGGCTCCATTAAGGAACATATAATCTCTTCCCATAACCAAACCATCGCCAGAGAAATCCTAGTAAACAACACAGAAATCATCGATAGATACAGCGATAGCAGGCGGCTTGACGTTTGCGAGGCACTACACATCAAGAAGTCAACACCAGCAATCAACAGCCAATTATTGCACAACTATATTCTACCCACCTCAAGACTCCGCTCCAATATAGAAGCATCAAGAAATATGGACCAATAGGCTTTCTACAAACACTTCTATTCAATACCCATTGTTTCTGTTCTGTCTTGTGTTGATACTTTTAATACCCTATTAATATCCCCTATTGTTCTGTCTTGTGTTAATGCCACATCACCCTTCCCACCTCACTCAAATGTAGATATAAAATCAGAGAAACGCAAGTTCTAATCAGTTGTGTATTTGTGAAGTCTTTGAAAATGTAATAAGTTTTACGAAACGCGCCCGTGTCGCGTCAGACTAGAAATAAAAATGAATTTTGGAGAAGTGATTTTTGATTTACCTCCAACAGTGAAGCGTAATGTACGAAAGATTGAGAAAATTCGTGTTAGAATTATTAATCTTACTTTTTCGGTCATATTTAATAATATATGTCTACAGGAAAGACTGCTACCAAAATATACTAATATATATATATATATATATATATATATATATATATATATATATATATATATATATATATATATATATATATATATATATATATATATATATATATATATGCAAGAATAATAACTAAAAAAACGTGATTCAGTGTTTTATGCATAAGTATTTAGTAGCAAAACTAAACGAAAATTCAAACGTTTTCGTGTTCCTCTACATTATATATAATGGTCACTACTATCACTACTGAAGCCGGCCTCTTCTGTCAGGAGCAACAAGACCGACGCTGACCAGCCTACATCCATTCTGTACCCCAGACCACTTATCCTGCAAAGTCGGGTGAAGGTAGTATCGGCCCCCCCCCAGCCTGGAACGCACAGACAATGATTGATTGATTGATTGATAAAGATTAAGCCACCCAAGAGGTGGCACGGGCATGAATAGCCCGTAAGTGGTACAATTTTTTTCTCTCAGTATTCTGAGGTTGCATTTAACCATCAAGCTGTTATCGAGGGGGAGGATACTGCTTCACAGTCTTTATGAGGGTGTCCAGCTGCTGGACACCTTTGTTGACCAGGCGAGTGGCTGTGTTGATGGCTTCAGGGTGGCCACTGCATGATTCAGGAACTCTTAAAGCTCTTCTAAGGTCATTGGTTGCTTCACATTCCAGAAGATAGTGAAGTAATGGTTTTTCTGTGATAGTTTGGCAGAAGATGCACTCTCTCTGTCGGGGTTCACCAATCTCCCAGTTGCATCTGTAACCTAGACGTAGTCTATATAGCCTAACTGCTATTTCCCTGTGGATTCCTTTTGGGATATTTAACCTTTCTAATTTGGTTGCCTGAAGATACCATGTTGCAGATGGCGAACCTTCAGCTATTCTCTGGTGCAGGTAGGCTTTGTTGAGATGTGAGAGTTTTTTGGTGATGATGTTTTTTATGTTCTCTAGGCTGGGTTGAATTGTTTTATGTATCACTGGATGACGAGTTGCCAATTTAGCAATTTCATCAGCTTTTTCATTTAATGGGATTCCAATATGGGATGGGATCCAGTTTAAAGTTATGTTGAGTCCTTTGCCTTTAGCGACTGCTCCAAGATACAAAATGGTGGTAATTATTTCCACATTATCTTTCCACTGTTTTTGTCCTAGTATTTGAAGTGCAGCTTTTGAGTCTGTGTGTATGATTGCATTTTGAGTGTTTTGTGCAATCACATATGCGAATGCTTGTTGTATGGCAAACAACTCAGTTTGGGTTGATGATACTAGTCCTCCCAGTCTCCAATATGCCTGTACGCTGGTCGTGCAAAGAGCAGCGCCAGCACTCTCATTTTCTGTGTCCACCGATCCGTCTGTGAAGATGTGGGTGGCTCCTGCTACTGCTATGCTATACATTTGCTCTTCTATTATGCGCCTTAGGATTGTCGGATCATAGGCAGCCTTTTTCATTGGGAGACTTTCTATTACTATTTTGAAAGTAGGCTCTTCCCACGGCGCGGAAGGAGTGTAATTTGGGTGTGGATGATCACCCTCTCTATCAAGAATCATGTTTTTTAAATGTAGTCTGTTTAGGACTTTTCCTGCTCTTGCAACCCAAGAGTTTCCATTGTTTTGGCCTAGTCCAACCACCAAGGCCTGCCGTACTGGGATTGGATCAGAAGAAATAATTATCTTACTGATAATTGTAGCTGTCCTTTGTGATATTCTTTCTTGTAGAGAGGGCAAACCTGTCTCCAGTCTAAGAGTTTCAAGCCTGGTCCACATGCGGGTTCCCAGTGCAGCTCTCATAGCATTGTTTTGGGCAACTTCAAGCTTTTTCCACTGTTGGTGTGATAGATTTGTGAGTGCAGGTGCGGCATAATCGATCACTGATCTGACTGCCTGTACATAGTATGTGCGAAGGACTTGCAGATTGGCTCCTCCAGAAAGGGAGGTTAGCGACCTGAGGATTGCCGTCCGGGCCGAAGTTCGCTCTCTCAAGTAAGTGACCTCAGCATTAAAATTCATGTGTGTGTCCAGGATGATTCCTAGATACTGATAGGTGTCGACCCATTCTATTGGTTGACCCTGTACTGTGAGTTGGATGTTGGGCTTCGCTATTTTTATGGGCATGGCCTTTGACTTTGAGGGGTTGAGTTTGATCCCAATCGGTTTTGCCTCTTTACTGATGCAGTCTAAGCATTTGGGTGCAAGGCGCGTCGCATCCCTTCCTTTTATGATGATGACAAAGTCGTCCGCGTAGTTTAGCAGCCTGCAGTGATGTGGGAGTTTCAACCAGGGACACATTCTAAATATATCAAAAAAAGTTTCAAAAACTGTGGGCATTCTTTCTAAGATCAGATATTATGTACCACGCCCTGCCCTGGTGACTCTCTATTACTCCCTTATCTATCCATATCTCAACTATGGTATTTGTGCTTGGGGTTCTACTACCCAAAATCACTTACGTCCTCTAATTACCCAACACAAAGCTGCTATTAGAACAATATCCAACTCTGGCCCCAGACATCACTCGGTACCCCTACTCAAATCTCTGAATATGTTAGATATTAAGTCACTGCACATTCTCTCATGTGTATTATACATATATAAAACGCTAAACTATAATGCCAATCCTGATCTCAAAAGCTTCATAGAAGGTTGTAACAGAACCCATGAGCACCACACCAGAAATAAATACAGTTTTGATATTCCTAGAGTACGACTTAATCAAACTAGAAATGCTCTGCAAATCAAGGGGCCCAGAATGTGGAATGACCTTCCCAACCATGTTAAAGACTGTTCCTCTCTCAACCAGTTTAAGATAAAAACTAAACACTACCTAATAAATTCCCTGTAACCTACCTCACTCCTCTATTGTCAACCCATGTCTGTTATTTTCTTTTTTTTAATCAACACTGTTTGTCAACCTATTGTATTTGTGCTGCTTTTTCAGTCATGTTCCCCCCTTTTTTTTTTATCTTTATTTGTATTTGTTCTCAACACTTTTTATTCTTTATGCTCAATTAGTATTAAGTTCTAGATAATAATGTTTTTCTTGCCCGAAACGCATTGCGTAATAGTGGCTTTAGGCATTGTATGTACTAGCTCTATCTATATATCAATCCATTAATGTAACATCACTTGTATGTATATACCTTACCTGAATAAACATCTGAATCTGAATCTGAATCTGAACCTCATTATTCTTTCCATTAAACAGTTGAAGAGAAGAGGGCTGAGAATACCTCCTTGCGGTGTACCATTTTCATGTCTTTTGTACTCAGAGACTGTGCCATGAAGTTTTACTCTTGCTTCTCTGTTTATGAGACAGTTTTTGGTCCAGGAGAGCAGATTACCTCTGACCTCTTTGTCAATGAGGCAGCAGAGAATAGCTGGGGCGCTAGCCAGTTCAAAGGCTTTTTCGAGGTCCAGGAATATCAGCATTCCTGGTCTGTCATTCAAGTGGGCTAACAGAGTTGTAATACATTCCACTGTGCCAACCCCTCTTCTATAGGCATACATATCATGGTGCAGTTTAGGCATTTTCCACTCCAGTCTGTTGAGTGCCAATCTGTCAGCCGTCTTGGCTGCACAGCTTTGGAGAGAGATGGGCCTGGGATTAGCTGGATCTTTGGGATTTGGGATCGGCACTATGTCTGCTCTATTCCAAGCAGAAGGTCTAGTTTGAGAAGTCCAGGCTAAATTAATTAACCTTAGGTATGCAGCGTCTCCCTCTGGGCCGAGGTTTCTAATAATTTTATAGGTTATTTTGTCGGCTCCAGGGGATGTATCCTTGGAGTTTTTCTTAGCCCGATTGAGCTCATCCAGTGTGAAGGGGGCATTAGTGTCAGAGACTTCTTCACATGCTGTAAGGATTCTGTGCCACATTTCTTCCTCTAGTCCGGTCTGTACTGCTAATACATCTGGTGGAAGTTGATTGCTGGCTGCTCTCTCTGCAAACCTGGTTGCCAGTACTTCGGCTTCCTGTTGAGGATCCTTGGGGTGTGGAGCTTTAGGTGTTTTATTCCCTTTGGCCCGGTGAATTTGCTGCCACATCTCTCCGAGAGAGGTGTGTTCATTCAGGTGTGAACACCATTCCAGCCACTTTTGTTCTTTTATTTGTCTGGTCTCTCGATGTACATGTTCCTTGCCCTCACAAAGTAAGATCCTGTTGCGGTCACTTGGCTGCTTTTTGTATAGCTTTCTTGTTCTATTGGGTCTATGGTTGAGTTCTTTGACACGTTCGCAATAGTACCAATGATCTTTATGGTGTCCGGTGGACTGTTTTTTCAGTGGGATTGAGTGGTTGGCTGCACTTTGAATCGCTTTGACAAATTCTTGTTCTGCCTGATTAATGTCTTTGGGAAGATCATAGTTTCTTTGCCACTCTGAAATGAGGTTTTGAAATCGGTCCCAGTTTGCTAAAGCAAAGTTCCAGGCTTCAGATGGAGGCGGAGGTGGGGTGGGTAGGTCTAACTGAAGATCAATTTGGACCCCATAGTGGTCGCTTGTCAGTGTGGGCTCAACTGACCATGTTGCTGCATCTCTTAGGGAGGCTGAAACGAAGGTTAGGTCTAATCTGCCTCCTTGGATGTGGGTAGGTTCATTCTTGTTTAGGATTTGTATTTCTGGAAGCTGGTCCAGTAGATGTGTAATGTGTATGCCAGCTTCATTTGTTTTGTTCGAGCCCAGTGCCAATCGATGATGGGCATTAAAATCTCCACAAATGATTGTGTTTGTTGTTGTCGCGTGTCCAAATAACACAGAGAGATCCATTTCGGCTTGTGGAGACCTGTACACATTGAACACTTCAAGTTTGTCGTGTCTTAGCTCAATGGTGACTCCCATTACCTCTGTCCCTGCTCCACAATTGGGTGGGCTGGTTATGGATTTGGAGATCAGGTCACATTTTACATAGATTGCACATCCCCTGGATTGCCCATTGATCCATGGAAGGAAGAAGCCTCGATAGTTTGAGATTTTAGGTTCTAATCCGGCTCGAAGCAAGCTCTCCTGTAGTATCAGGATGTCTATGCCCTTGGTTGCTGCTATGCATTGCAAGTGTTGCAATTTAGTGCGCAGTCCTTGCGCATTCCATTGCAGGATCTTTAGAATTCTAGGTTCTTGGAATTTGCTGATAATTCCGTGGTATCCATGGAGTCTGATGAACACGCCATGGAAGTTGCAATTGGTGTATAGGTTCTTAGTGGACCTGAAATTGACTCATCAATGTCGCTTTCCGACGAGCTGGACTCTATCTGCTTTTTATGGGGGTGTCTCCTGCCCTGCTGTCTTGACGGTGTGAATATTACATCTTCGAATTTTTTGAGCTTGTGCTCAATTGTCTTCCGAGTCTCTGTGGTTTGCTTGATTCCATGTGAAGACAGCAGACTTTCGATCAACTCAGTGACCAAAGTTTTGAGCATTGGCCAGAGAGCGTTCAGTTCAGTAGGAGCACTATTTAATGTTGTGCAGGTTAGGGGCCTAGTGGCTTTTAGACCTTTCTCGGTGGTAACTTTGGCACTGGAATTGCTACTCCTATTGGCCCCAGTGTGCTTGCTGGATGAAATGGGAGGCCGACTGATTTGAACATGATTCTTGTGTCCTCCATCTTTCTTTTTGTCCTGTACTGTACTGTACTGTACAGTACATTCCTGTACTGTCTTCTCACCCTTCACCATGGCCGATGGTGAAGGGCCGTGTGCCCCCTCTTCCTGAATGGGTAGACCCCACGCGGTTTTAGTGGGCATGGGAGCTGGTATTCGTTTTGGTGGGGGTTTCGGCTCCGCTGTGGGCGTGGTGGGGTTCGTTTGAAGCCTTTTGAGCCTTTCAGGGCATTTCAAGTACCAGGCATGATGTGCCTTGGAACAATTTTGGCATTTCGCCTGAACAGGGTGGTTTGCCTTGAATTTATCAATACATGTTTTTGTATCATGGGGCTGGCTGCAAACTCCGCACCTCACTGGGCGTTGGCAGCCATCTTTGTGATGCCCAAATCTCTGACATCTAAAGCATCTTAGGGGTTCTGGAGTGTAAGGTCTGTGTTGGAACACACCCCAGATTCCAAGGTCAAGTTTCTCCGGGATCCGTCCTCTTACTGTGAGAAGGACTTGTCGAGTTTCCTGTTTTGTGGTTCGTACTTGGCATCTCTCTGCTGATACCATATAGTTCAGCTTTTCGAGATGGCCAAGGGCCATATGCAAGGGATAGTGGAGGACAATGATTTTACTTATTTTATCCTCTGGTTTCAGTTCCTCACATTTTGTGTATTTTTTTAGAATCGTAGCGGCCGACTCGTCTTTAGGCCTCAGAATGTATTCTCCTTTAGGATTAGGTTTTGCTATGACCTGGAGCTGGGGGTACTCTTTTTCCAGGTCCACTACAGTAGCGTAGGAAGACTTACCTTCCGTGTGCTGCACTTTGAAGACTGGAAGCGTAGATCTAGTCTGAGGCGCTGGGAGAGCTGGAGAAGCTGGAGAGATTAATGGGCGATGGGTCGTCATGGAGTGGCTTGTCCTGTTAGCCTTATTCACGTGATGCCACTCGCCGTCACTTTCGGAACTAGTATCCATTATCGATGGTCTTTTCCTACACTGAGCAGCATTGCTGGATCGATTATAAGTCAATTGGAATTCCATGATGAAATTCAAATGATCACTTGAGGAGTGGTCTGGTGAGTGAAGGTGATGCTCTGTGCTACTGGAGACAAAGTCAGCGTGCAGTTGGCTCACTGAGTGTCCTGTCATTCACACACAGACAATGAGACGGACATTGCCTTTTATATAGATATAGATGTATAACTTTGTCTATGTAATAATGTACAATGTCTGTGCACTAAGCAGGTCCTCACCTCCCTTCCAAGTGCCATACAGTTACACCGCCTCAGTACTCACCCCGGGTAATTAATCTGCCTCTCTATTAAACATTAGGAAGTCATATAATGTTGTAATTGAAAGGAATTTAATCAAACTTTTCATGGCTTCCTCATTTGACGTGAGGTAAGTCATAGACTAATGACGTTCCACCTTCTGGGGTCCGCCTTCAGTCACAACATGACCCCGACTCCGCTATTGACACCAGGAGGGTCAAGCCTGGTTTCATTGTTTTTAGTTCGTGTTTGTAGCGAGTGTGTGTGTCTGTATATACAGCCCATCCTACTGGTTGACTAGTACTTATAGGAAGGATGAGGACCATAGTACATATACCGACGTACAACGCAATTACAAAGTAGAAATCGGTACTATTGATTTTGGACAAACAGGAAAACGATTTTCTACTTATAAGAGACATTCTAAACTAACCTAACCTTCCTAAGCCTAATATTCGCTGAGGCCTCATATAGTAAATATGTGTGCTATAGTTGGCCTAGCAATATTTAAGTTTGTTATTTAGCTTCAGTTTTTCCGACTCTATAAAGTGAATAGTACAAAGATCTACTATCTAATTGCTTAGTACGTCAATATTTGTACTATGGTGCACACAGATACAACAAGGACTATCTAAAGAGGAGGAGGGTGTGAGACCTCACTGTTAGTGAGGTCTGTGTGTCTGGTAGGTTGGTAATAGTAGTGAACATGTTACAGTGATGGTACAGTGATGGTACAGTGATGGGTACAGTAATGGTACAGTGATGGGTACAGTGATGTGTACAGTGATGGGTACAGTGATGGTACAGTGATGTGTACAGTGATGGGTACAGTGATGGTACAGTGATGTGTACAGTGATGGGTACTGTGATGGTACAGTGATGGTACAGTGATGGGTACTGTGATGGTACAGTGATGGGTACTGTGATGGTACAGTGATGGTACAGTGATGGGTACAGTGATGGGTACTGTGATGGTACAGTGATGGTACAATGATGGTACAGTGATGGGTACAGTGATGTGTACAGTGATGGGTACAGTGATGGTTAAAGTGATGGTACAGTGATGGTTAAAGTGATGGTACAGTGATAGGTACAGTGATGGTACAGTGATGGGCACTGTGATGGTACAGTGATGGGTACAGTGATGATACAGTGATGGGTACAGTGATGGTACAGTGATGGGTACAGTGATGATACAGTGATGGGTACAGTGATGGGTACAGTGATAATTATCTTCTTGAGGTTATCTTCAGATGATTTCGGGGCTTTAGTGTCCCCGCGGCCCGGTCCTCGACCAGGCCTCCACCCCCAGGAACAGCCCGTGACAGCTGACTAACACCCAGGTACCTATTTTACTGCTAGGTAACAGGGGCATAGGGTGAAAGCAACTCTGCCCATTGTTTCTCGCCGGCGCCTGGGATCGAACCCAGGATCACAGAATCACAAGTCCCGCGGTCTTGTGATTCGCGGGACTTGTGATTCTGTCCGCTCAGCCGACCGGCTCCCTAGCTGGTACCGCTCGGCCGACCGGTGATGGTACAATGATGAACACAGTGATGGTACAGTGATGAGTACAGTGATGGTACAGTGATGGTACAGTGGTGGTACAGTGATGGTGTAACACGGGACGCTACCATTGTAACCCTGGACCATATTGGCTCTACTTTGTCCTTTACGTGCCCGTAGTTATATTTACTTAAACTTAATTCCAAGAGACCCCAGAGTAAACTCAAGCCGAGTCCCACACCACGTGGTCTTAGCCGCTCGATCGGCTAAGATTCTACAGCCCCCGTGACGTCGTACTAGACCTCTAGCAAACTCAAGGATCTCTTTCTGCTGCCACCACCAGACCATTAACCCAAAAACGTCAATTAATCAGGGTCTGGAGCAATTAACATTCGTTAATTGCTCCAGACGTAATTGTTAATTTTAATTGCCATTAAAACCTTGGGGCTTAATCCTCAAATTACTTGGAAAAAGAGGGATGAATTTACGTTAAGTGTGTGAATACCGGAAACAATTGCATTGATGATTTCTTAAACTTTGCTAGGCTTGCGGCCCAAATAAACCCGTAACTCGTGGAGACCACCTGACAAGGACATGTAAAAACATTCATGGAAATAATAAAATACAGAGAACAAGCTAATCATATATTTTTGCAATTCTAAGCAACTACTAATAAATATCACTCCCTATCGAGGCAAAAGTGAATTATTTCCCTATACAAAAACGTAGCAACTATACCTTGTCTCTGAAACCAGCTGATGGAATGCTGATTTCTTTGGAGAGGTGAGAGTAGAACTACCTCCCCAGTTGCTGACCGAGCCCACACTCTGACCCGCCTAGCCTTCCTCACAGCTAGTGAGAGCTAGAGGGTATTCCTCCGCCATGTTTACTAAGATTACTAAGCAGGGTTAAAATTGAACAACTAATCTCTGCTGTACTGAACAACCCAGATGGTTGAACTCTTTTAAACTGAAGGTAATTGTACAGGCATCTTAGGGAGAGGCTATTTCTAATTATAGTATTAGCTAGTGATCTGAATTTGAACGTTGTGAATTACTAAATATTGAGAGTTTTGGTGACCCCCTTGACCCAGGGTGGTCAAGATTCTTATGCCAAGCAAATTGAAATTGAAATTGAAATAAGTTTATTGAGGTAAAATACACACAAAGGGATGAGGTAGCTCAAGCTATTCTCACCCCATTCAGTACAACGTGTTAATATATACATAGACACACATCACAAACAATAAACATATTACCAAACATTCTGAGAGGTAAACATATACATTTCATTCTTCACAAGTAGTATGGTATCAGACGTACACACAAATACTTTTATGACCTAGGTATACTGTATAGACAATTTGCAAGACACCTGCAGATAATTCAACAAAATATTACAATCTTGGTGCAAAATTTTTATATCTCTCAAGAATATCATCAACCTTTCCGTTGTGACACATCCAGGCTATTTGTTCAGGAACAGTCCTTATCTCAGTGTTTCTATATACATTAATCAACGGACAATCAAGAACATAATGGGCCAGGGTGTGAGACCTTAACATACCACATAGTACACTTAATGAACACATAGTACAGGTACAAGTACACCACATAGTACCACATAATGACACTTCGTGTCATTATCATGAACATCTATCCCATATTCCCAGTAATATTTGTACCCAAGCCTGAGCCGCATGTACACAGAGTCACTCCAAGCATTTCTCCTTTTACCATAAGTGAAATGGGTGTTTTGACTCACATACATGTAGTGTTGCATGGTTTGACTACTCTCATACATTATCTCTCTCCTCTCCACTCCCGCCTGTGCCTGAATATTTCTGATTTTGCTTCTTATTTGTCTCATTGTGAATTCACATTCAATGTCAACTTGTGGTTTTGATGTGGCACGTTTGGCCAAGTCATCCGCCACCTCGTTGAGCACTATTCCAACATGAGATGGAACCCACATGAATTTCACACTATAACCTTTCAGCTGTATCTCAGTTATTCTTCTCTTACAGTCCTCAACTATAGACATGAAGACTGGGTTTCGACTGTTTAAGGACTCCAGTGCTCCTCGGCTATCGACAAATACAAAAACATTTTTGTCGTCATGACGTACTTCCTCCAAACACGCCAGAATGGCCTGCAGTTCAGCTTGTGTGGATGATATATAATTACTAAGCCGGAGTTCAATTATCCTGTCCACAGTCCCAAACTCCGTATAATCCCTTATTAGGACACCACACCCGGCCCTGCCATCCTCTGCCACCGACCCGTCGCAATATACATGTAGACTGTTGCCTCTTGGTAACCGAGATATCATGCTTCCCGGTTACCAAGCAAATTAGTCCCCTCCTACTCTACATGACGTCAAAATGTTTGATGATATACGAACCCTGATCTCAACATTCATTCTACATACATGTAAACCTAACATACCTACATAGCCACATTAGTTATTACTGTATTTACTGTGATTGTAAAATAATTCATTAAATGTTGCTTTAAAACAAAGGTGACGGCATCTTGTATTCTAATGTGTTAATCCCAGGAGAGATGACCCATGTTCCCAAGTCAGGTCAACTACCTTCTGACTCCATATTTTGTACAAGGGTGTATGCCACTTGTGAGAGTAATACACTTGTGAATCAGCTAGTTTTCCTAGTTTTCTAGATTAGGCTAGTTGCTCTAGGGACTCTAGTCAAGAAGTTTTCAAACTAACATACACTTGTGGGGTGTTGGATGAAAGCTCATGCTATGGACTATCATGTAAGACTAGCCAGAAGTCTGTGATTATTCTGAAGAGGGAGTTACAGAATTTTTCCTGTTTCTGTGAAAATAGGATGGGGGTTGAGAATGAAGTGGTGTGAGAAGATACTTGACTCAAACCGTTAGGAGGGGGGAAGGACAGTGGGGTGAACGTCCCCCCCCCCCCACACCATGTGAGACATCACGCCAGTCCGAGGCCTCCCCCTCCTTGTGACGTCACAGGACGCCTCAGGGTGAGGGCGTCTGTGATTGGTAGCGGCACCTCTGCTCCTAGCTGAGTTTTGGCGCGAACAGCTGTTATTGGTAACGGCACGAGAGAACAGTGCCGGCTTAGTGCTGATTGGTCAACATAGGTAGGGGGGGAGAGATGGGCATTTCGAGTTTTCTCTAGCCGCCAAAGAGGCAGTCTGAGCTGGGTGGCAAGAGTGGGAAGGTGACTTTGGGTGGGGGTGGCAGCCTGCCACCTCCACCCCCATTAATCACTGTGTGATCCTGATTACTCATCGTGCATGGCACTTCTGCCATCCTGGGTTGTGTCAAGGCCCAATTTGCGTGAAATTGGGGCCGAGGAGTACGGTAGGAACAGTATAAAAAACTAAGAGACAGTTACAGTGTTCACCCATGAGGCAGCTGGCAGGCCTCATGGTGTATCAGATTGATCCCTCACATCGGGTCTGAGTATCCTGTCTAGTGTTAATGGACAATTGGTGGAATATGGGCAGTGTAATTGTGGTGATATTACAGGCCCCTGTTGGACTTTGAATTCCACCTTGTTGGGTCCGCCATGTGGTGCCGCCGCCGGCCATTGTCACTCCAGTGTACGAGCGAGGCATGCTCTGTTTTAATGGGGGTGTTTGATGGTTCTCCCATCCCCATTCTGTATGCCTGTGGGTGCTGGCCAGGCCAGCCTGAGGCATCCCATGTGCGCACCACCCATGTACACCTGGGGGGCTGGCCACCTTGGCCAGCCCCGCGCCGCTCGCCCCGGGCCGCGCCACCCCGCGCGCCTGCTCAGCTCGGGTGGGGCCTTCTGACGTCACGCACTACCCGTGGCCACCCCACCTTAGGGCCACGCTGTGGCCACATGCCTTGGCCATCCCACTTGGCCACCTTCCCTGGACATTCTAGGGCCACCCCTAGTCGATGCACGAGGAGCGAGCTAGGTGTTCTACAGCCAGAGGGGTAGTGACCAGGGAAATGATTGTTGAGGATATGAGTAAATGTGAGTACAATAATCATAGTGTAACAGTGTCTCAGGACTAGTGGAAATTCCGGTAAAAGCTGTGTTGTCCCATAGCCCTGCCAGGCTAGGGAAGCAGCTGAGAGACAGCTGTCTGTAGCACGTCCAGGTGACTGGTTGGGCGGTACCTGGAGATGGATGTTGTACACGGTACCACACTGTAGATATATAGTTATATATAAGTGTGTAGACTGACTCAAGTATGTAACCGGTCAGTGTAGAGATTTACCATATAAGTGATCCAGTCTGTCGATTCTATATAATCGTTCAGACTGGATTAATGCCATAGTACAGCATGTTAATTATATTATTGCAGAGGTAGGCAGGCCAGTGTTGCAGGGATGTCAGTGGATATCCTGAGGTCTGTGTAGTTAGGGATACATTTATCTGGTGATATAATTTTCATTGATTATGTGAATGCCATTTATATGTGTTCATTTGCATGTTTCTATGTACTGTGTTGTGTGGTGAGTCAGTAGATGAGATTGCTGACTGATTGCCTAATGATGTCATTAGCATGTGGGGTATGCTGACGGCATCATTATGCTGTAGGTTTGTGCAGTGTTGTTATCAGGTATACAATATTACTGCCCTAGGAACTGTGTTGAGGCTTTAAGGGGCCTCTTTGATTATTCAGGGGAATTCACAGTACTTAATGAGAGCAAGCAATTGATTTGTTAATTGCCTAATTAAGAGAATTAGTACCAGCTGTCCGCGTAGCAACGGTGCTTTATATTAACGTAAATTGTCTTGCTGAAGTAGTCCCTTGCAACGGTTGAAGATAAGGGGGCAGTAATATTGGTATACTCTTGTTGTTGCATAACCGTGTGTCATTACTGTGTGGGCACAGTAATTAACGAGTTGCAGTAGCCGCAACCGTATGTGGGCAGGGCATTTATGTTGTTATGCATGCCATTGTAAGTGTGACCTATGTAACACTGGGGTTACTTTGTTTCTTTAAGTTGTGTTAAGGACTTAAGGATTCAGTGAGTTAATTACAAGGGTAATTAACTGGATAAGGGGGTGCACATTTATTGTTGAGTGAGTGAATGCTGTTATAGGAACACAGTGTTAAGCTTGAGTGAGATACGTTTCGGGTGCAATTAATTGAGTACGACTTAATCAAACTAGAAATGCTCTACAAATCAAGGGGCCCAGAATGTGGAATGACCTTCCCAACCATGTTAAAGACTGTACCTCTCTCAACCAGTTTAAGTTAAAAGCGAAGCTATACCTAATAAATTCCCTGTAACCTACCTTACTCTTCTATTGTCAACCAATGTCTGTTTTTTTCTTTAAAGAGCGCTGTTTGTCGACATAATTGTATTTGTGCTGCTTTTTCATCTATGTTTTCATTTCTTGTTTTCATTATACTCATTATGCTCAATTAGTATTAAGCTTGTCATTTAAGTTTATCATGCCCGAAACGCTTTGCGTAATAGTGGCTTTAGGCATTGTATGTACTAGCTCTACCTATAAGTCAAACAATCCTTGTAAATATTTATTGTATGTATGTACCTTACCTAAATAAAATTGTATTGTTGTTGTATTGTAATTGTCTGTGTAACAACTAATTGACCACTCTAGCTAATTATGTAATTAGCATTCTCATCATGAATTCACGTAGTGGTAGAGGATCTGTCAGAGTCTGTCAGTATTTGTGTTAACGTAATTTGCTCGGGACTAATTACCTTTCTGGGGTATAGCAATTAGTGGCTCATGATAATTAGTGGAGTAATTAACGTCTGGAGTCTTGAGGACTCAGATGACTCGGTAAAGCGAGGTCATGGAGCTAGCATAAATCGTTATATTAATCATATCCTGTCTGAGGACAGTGGATTAAGATGCACTTATGTTAATTAGGGGTAATTAACTCCTCTCCCGTGAATTCACAGTGTTTGATGAGACCTGCTTAGGCAGTGCGGAGTGAGACGTATTTATGTATGATTAATTATCGGTCCTGGTGACAGTTAATTAATTGCTCAGAGTTAATTAGGGTAATTAACACTCATTAAAGTAAATTTTGACACAGACTTGAGAAGCTACCAAGTTAGGGTAGGCTTAGTTAACGTAACTCAATTGGGATGTAATTAGTGGTCCGTTTGACCTTAATTAAGAATTACTCACTAAATACTTGCAAGGAGTCAAGTGTGATGTAATATAAGAGAGTTTTGAGTTATTGTTAACAAGATGACTTGTGTTAAGAGAGACAAGTGTTAATGATTAACGTAGAGTACCATCCTGTTGTTGTCTAAGAGAGACAATTGTTTGTGATTAACGTAGTACTTTGTTGCTGACTGCTGTGATCAGTCAATTAATGTAATTAATCACATAATCAATTTTGTTCTTGGGAATTCGAATTCCAATTCATAGCGCCACATCAAATATAAATATTTGATTGTGAGAACCCGTCGGTTAACCTTTATTAGTTTTAACGTCCTATTTAACTAGGAGGAGCCAGCGGCCTATTGTGGACAGGTTTTCACCCCTAGTGGTGGAAGCCTGGCGGTTTGCTCCCGCTTTTCCTTTTTCTATTGGACTCATGCTTAACTGCCGTGAGCAGCTTTTAAACTTGTAGTCCACCTCCTAAGGGAGGTAGGCGTAGAGAAAAATCTCACACCACTGCCTCCCATACAATTACTTATTTTAAAACAGCTTCAGTTGTTACAATGGGTACAGTGATGGGTACAATGATGGATACAATGATGGATACAGTGATGGGTACAGTAATGGATGCAGTGATGGTACAGTGATGGGTACAGTGATGGGAACAGTAGTGGTACAGTGATGGGTACAGTGATGGTACTGTGATGGGTACAGTAATGGTACGGTGATGGGTACAGTGATCTATCTTGAGATGATTTCGGGGCTTAGTGTCCCCGAGGCCCGGTCTTCGACCAGGCCTCCACCCAAAGGAAGCTGCCTGTGACAGCTGACTAACTCCCATGTATCTATTTACTGCTTGGTAACAGGGCCATCAGGGTGAAAGAAACTCTGCCCATTGTTTCTCGCCGGCGCCCGGGATCGAACCCGAAACCACAGGATCACGCGTACAGTGTTCTGCCCGCTCAGCCACCGGTGATGGGTACAGTGATGATACAGTAATTGGTACAGTGATGAGAACAGCTTTAACCGCTGTTTCTCTGTGCACTGAAATAATTCATAAATTGTAGATATCATAACTGGTCTTCTCACCACTAGGCCACAACTCAACATGAATTTACGGAAAAACTTGCGAAACCTGTACATTTTTTCCTAATTACAGCAGCTTTTATAAATATAATAAACGGTTTACGAGCTCAGAAACATCACAACCCCCAAGGTTATTATTTTCACAAAGCACCTCGTGGTGCCTCGCAGCTCGTGAACTGTTCAATTAAAGTAAACGAAGCTGCTATAATTAAAGAGAGATATATAGGTTTCGTAAGTGGTTGGGTAAATTCTTGAATCCTGACCTATTAAGTGATAACTTTTAAAAGATAGCAACATAACAAATAACTGAATGCTGCAAAAATAGGTTAATACATCTTTAAAGACAACCAACATAAACAAATTACACCATAAACTGAGGTAATTTACACCCTGCAGGCAAACACGTCACAGAGACTCAGGAGCTATAGTCTGGATCACAGCTCCTTTGACCACTCAACACAGCTCCTTTGACCACTCAACCAATGTAACATTGGATCTGATCATTATACGATTAAAAATATTTCAGCGAGGGAGAGAGAAAGAGAAGGAGAGAGTGAGTGAGCGAGTGAGTGAGTGAGAGGGAGAGAGAAACATAGTGGAGTTCTAGTGAATTAACTACCTTGACTACGACTGTCCTACATAGAAGCTGAGGTCTGGCACGATATGAACATTACAACATTGAGGTTTTGTTTCAAACATTCATCCCATGAACGAAGGGTACAGAGTCAGGCACAGGAAGAAGTAAATATAGAGACAACTAGTAGAGGAAGATATATAACTAGGGAAGGTTGGTAGAAAACTACTGAAGGTTGGTAGACAACTAGGGAAGGTTGGTAGACAACTAGAGTAGGTTGGTAGACAACTAGGAAAGGTTGGTAGACAACTAGAGTAGGTTAGTACAAACAACTTGATGAGGTAAAGAAAGAGAGAGAAAGTAGAGGTACTAAAAACATTGAAGACCTTACCGTCTGACAACTTTCTTCTGCGAATACTGCAAGAAGCTGTAGAAAGCCCTTCATCGATCAGTAGCACTAAACTTAAAATAATCACCGTCGAGAGGTGAGCTGCCTAACAGCTGGACGACGGTTGATGGGGTATTGACACACTAGGGGACACACAGAAGGCGATGAATACAACCTAATGTAATATTCACATGCTGCACAGTATATAAAGGAATACAATAAGGTAAACTAGTGGAGCCGCTTAAAAAATAAGGCTTGTAAACAAACACCAACATTGCTTTAATGTAAGGAAATTATGCATCATGAAACTGATGTTCTCCATCAGGATGACAACAATAATTCTAGTCAAAGAAATATATGTAAATTGCATATATCTTGACTGCCTGAACACTGTACGACATAAGAGGCAATATTTGAGAAATTAAAAACGTTATCTTCAATAAAAGGTTATCTTTGATAAAAGGCTATCTTTGATAAATAATTATCTTCAATATAAGGTTATCTTCACTAAAAGGTTATCTTCAGTAAGAGGTTACCTTCAATAAAAGGTTTTCTTCAATAAAAGCTTATCTTCAATAAAAGGTTATCTTCAATAAAAAGTTATCTTCAATAAAAACTTATCTTCAATCAAAGTTATCTAGACATTGAATAAACGTCCGTTATCGACGTTTATTCAATGTCGATAACAATGTCGCTAGGCAGGCAAATTGACTGCCTAGACTCCAGTCATGGGTGTGTTTCCCAGTATGGAAGGGTGCGCCAGAGAGCAGTTACACGACACAACAGTCCCCCTTGATCACTTGCTCTGAGTTTAATACCAAATACCTGAACATTTCCATGTCTTACATTTTGACGCCTTTGCCTGTGTTGAAATTACATGTAAATGCCCCACATATATATGCTTGTCTAAAACATTTACCTTCAAAATAATTGTTCATTGACATATTCATTACATCCTCTAAGGCTATTTCCATAATTGTGAGTAATGTAATACTCTCCTTGAACATTATAATTAATGATATTTGATTCTATTCACTGATTCTATTTCATTAATTTCTTCTCCTTGTGCAGACGTGTTTTGTGTGTTTTCATCCCCTTTATAACGTTATTTTCTCGCCACATTATACAACTAAATTCACCCACTCCATTAATACAATATCTCTTTTATCCTGACTCTAGGGATACAGTATAATACATTACGATGCTTATTCAAAATAATGTATGTGTAAACAAACATAAGAGTGGTGTACACGTGAAGGGGCAGGTGTTACAGGAGCCATGTTACACTGTTACACTTAGTGTTCCGGGTCACCTCACTACATGACTGACAGCTCCAGCACCGCTAACTACATGACTGACAGCTCCAGCACCACTAACTACATGACTGACAGCTCCAGCACCGCTAACTACATGACTGACAGCTGCAGCACCACTAACTACATGACTGACAGCTGCAGCACCGCTAACTACATGACTGACAGCTGCAGCACCGCTAACTACATGACTGACAGCTCCAGCACCACTAACTACATGACACAGCTGCAGCACCACTAACTACATGACTGACAGCTGCAGCACCGCTAACTACATGACTGACAGCTCCAGCATCGCTAACTACATGACTGACAGCTCCAGCACCACTAACTACATGACTGACAGCTGCAGCACCACTAACTACATGACTAACAGCTCCAGCACCACTAACTACATGACTGACAGCTCCAGCACCGCTAACTACATGACTGACAGCTGCAGCACCGCTAACTACATGACTGACAGCTGCAGCACCACTAACTACATGACTGACAGCTGCAGCACCGTTATAACTACATGACTGACAGCTGCAGCACCGCTAACTACATGACTGACAGCTCCAGCACCACTAACTACATGACTGACAGCTGCAGCACCACTAACTACATGACTGACAGCTGCAGCACCGCTAACTACATGACTGACAGCTGCAGCACCGCTAACTACAAGACTGACAGCTCCAGCACCGCTAACTACATGACTGACAGCTGCAGCACCGCTAACTACATGACTGACAGCTGCAGCACCGCTAACTACATGACTGACAGCTCCAGCACCGCTAACTACATGACTGACAGCTCCAGCACCACTAACTACATGACTGACAGCTGCAGCACCGCTAACTACATGACTGACAGCTGCAGCATCGCTAACTACATGACTGACAGCTCCAGCACCGCTAACTACATGACTGACAGCTCCAGCACCGCTAACTACATGACTGACAGCTGCAGCACCGCTAACTACATGACTGACAGCTGCAGCACCGCTAACTACATGACTGACAGCTGCAGCACCGCTAACTACATGACTGACAGCTGCAGCACCGCTAACTACATGACTGACAGCTGCAGCACCACTAACTACATGACTGACAGCTGCAGCACCGCTAACTACATGACTGACAGCTCCAGCATCGCTAACTACATGACTGACAGCTCCAGCACCACTAACTACATGACTGACAGCTGCAGCACCACTAACTACATGACTAACAGCTCCAGCACCACTAACTACATGACTGACAGCTCCAGCACCGCTAACTACATGACTGACAGCTGCAGCACTGCTAACTACATGACTGACAGCTGCAGCACCACTAACTACATGACTGACAGCTGCAGCACCGCTAACTACATGACTGACAGCTGCAGCACCGCTAACTACATGACTGACAGCTCCAGCACCACTAACTACATGACTGACAGCTGCAGCACCACTAACTACATGACTGACAGCTGCAGCACCGCTAACTACATGACTGACAGCTGCAGCACCGCTAACTACATGACTGACAGCTCCAGCACCGCTAACTACATGACTGACAGCTGCAGCACCGCTAACTACATGACTGACAGCTGCAGCACCGCTAACTACATGACTGACAGCTCCAGCACCGCTAACTACATGACTGACAGCTCCAGCACCACTAACTACATGACTGACAGCTGCAGCACCGCTAACTACATGACTGACAGCTGCAGCATCGCTAACTACATGACTGACAGCTCCAGCACCGCTAACTACATGACTGACAGCTCCAGCACCGCTAACTACATGACTGACAGCTGCAGCACCGCTAACTACATGACTGACAGCTGCAGCACCGCTAACTACATGACTGACAGCTGCAGCACCGCTAACTACATGACTCACAGCTCCAGCACCGCTAACTACATGACTGACAGCTCCAGCACCACTAACTACATATACATGACTGACAGCTCCAGCACCGCTACACAACTCTCTCAATACACACATTATATAATTATCTTAGTATAAACAAATAACAAAAATTAATAATAACAAATCACAACAAAGTAATAAATACATAAACCTATAACACAATAATCATGGAAGGTTAGGTTAGGTTGGGTTATGAGGTTACGCTTAAATATAAGCTTCGTAGCTTTGAGCGCTCTTCAACCTATTAACATATACTCACACACACGAGCACGCTCCCTACTAAGATTTCCCAACGTCAAGAAACTGATGTACTAAAGTCCCCTTATCTTAACCTATCAGAGGACCCAAAACAGAAAACGGGACAGAATGTCAATTTTGCGAGCCGTTACCACTTTCTAGTACGACGATTTTTAGCCTTAGGAAGAGGGAGGGGAGGGAATTATCAGGAGAAAGTGCCAAGTCATTACGACTATATAGCCCTGGGAAGGGGTCAGGATAAGGAATTGTGATGGGACGGGGGGTAGGAATGGTGCCCAACCACTTGGTCGGTCGGGGATTGAACGTCGACCAGCATGAAGCGAGACCGTCGCTCTACCGTCCAGCCCAAGTGGTTGGGGGCCTTAGAGGCCTTAGGGAGAGTATACGTCAAAATGCGACGTTCTATTACGAAGACAAGTTGCACTCTCGCACGCACGCACGCACGCACGCACGCACGCACGCACGCACGCACGCACACACACACACACACACACACACACAGCCAGTCGCGCAGGGAGGGCCGCTGGGGTCAAGCGCTACAATAATCGCCAATGTTTTTGGGTTAATTAAGGCTACAGTGACAGATCACAGATCTAGGAGTATCACGAAGTGTATAACCGCCACGACTAGGAAAGAAAAATACAGTGCTATCACTAGAACTTTGTGTTAAACAGTGAATTCACCAGACAGGCCACGTGGGAGGGCCCACGAGGCTTTGTTTACATATTGGGTGAAGTGATCAGTGGTACAGTGAATTGGTGATCTGTAACACAACAGACACTGATACAGTGACTGACTCCAGAGATTTGTGTTAGATAGAGAAGAACCGCCATCATCAATCTACTGGATTAGTGAATCACCACGTGGGAGACGACGACGGAGCACTTCGTCATCCAGCATCGTAATTATTCACCTGGTTGTGTGAGCGGGAGGCTGACAGGTAGGTACCCCTCTCTGCTCAATTCTTCAGGTGTACAGAGGTAAAATATTAACAAATTCTTGTTCAGTATATCAGATACATTTAAAATATCAAAGTGGCTCATTTTGGGTAGCGGTTGACATTTTACGAGATCCCCATAACACACACACACACACACACACATGCACGCACACGTACGTTTGCAAGCACACACGCACGCACACGCAAAAACAAAAACATGCACACACACAAGCACACACACATACGTCCAGTCAGGCTAGAAGGGATTAACACCTTTCGTGGAAAGGGGATAAAACCTCACTCATAATCCACCCTCCTCTCTTACCCTTTCTCTTACCCCCTCTCTTACCTGCCGTAATCTGCAGACAACACCACACCTCCTCTTAACCCCCATCCCACGCGCACACACGCACACACACGTTCTCTCTCTCTCTCTCTCTCTCTCTCTCTCTCTCTCTCTCTCTCTCTCTCTCTCTCTCTCTCTCTCTCTCTCTCTCTCTCCCTCTCTCTTGCTCTCTCTTGCTCTCTCTCTTGCTCTCTCTCTCTTGCTCTCTCTTGCTCTCTCTCTCTCTTGCTCTCTCTCTTGCTCTCTCTCTCTCTTGCTCTCTCTCTTGCTCTCTCTCTCTCTTGCTCTCTCTCTTGCTCTCTCTCTCTCTTGCTCTCTCTCTTGCTCTCTCTCTCTCTTGCTCTCTCTCTCTCTTGCTCTCTCTCTCTCTTGCTCTCTCTCTCTCTTGCTCTCTCTCTCTCTTGCTCTCTCTCTCTCTTGCTCTCTCTCTTGACAAGAGGAAAAATGGCAGGAGGATGCAACAGGGACACAGGAAACAGCCAGAGTGACCAAACGAAGGAAATGTTAACCCAAGTTCTGGAGGAATTCAGGAGGGAGATGCATGAAATGAGGATTACAATTAACAATCTGCAAAGCGACCTGACATCAGCAAGGGAGGAGATCAAATCCCTCACAGAGAAAAATAAAGAGACCGAGCATCAGACTATCATCCAAAGGGAAGGTGGGAATGTTACATTGGAAGGAAATGCCTCTGTACCTGAAACATTTGCGGACATACTGAAAAAGAGCTCAGAAGCA
The DNA here is from genome assembly GCF_040958095.1 of Procambarus clarkii. Taxonomy (NCBI): domain Eukaryota; kingdom Metazoa; phylum Arthropoda; class Malacostraca; order Decapoda; family Cambaridae; genus Procambarus; species Procambarus clarkii. Next base: position 23,535,088 of record NC_091225.1, read on the forward strand.
ATGGCCACAGTGAGGGAGATAGCCATGCAAGCTGCTACCTCACAGGAAGCAGCAAGGTGCACCACTCAGCTGCTGGAGAGAAAAAGATCAGTAGTAGTTGTAGGCATCAAAGAACAGGAAGGATCCAACAGGCAAGAATGGAATAGCAAGGATAGAGAGGCAGTACATGGGCTACTGAAGGGGTTACAGATGGAAGAGGCTGAACAAAACATTGAGAAGGTTTTCAGGTTGGGCTGGTACAAGGACAAAAACCGACTTGTAAAGGTGGTGTTTACAAACGAAACCACGAAGGAGGATATTCTCGAAAGGAAGAGTCATCTGCACCATGTGGAGGGATACAAAAAAGTATTCCTGCAGAGGGACAGGATGAAGGAGGAGAGAGCCAGAGCAGCAGAGGCAAGGAGGAAGCGCAGGGAGAGAGGAGCAAACCAGGAAATCACAGCCCCCAACACAACAGTCCTAGAGACAAGAGGGGAACCCAAGACCAGCATCCCAGCAACACCAGAGGGGAGGGTAACACCACCACCCCCCTCTGCATAGAAACCCTCCCTTCCCCTCACCCTACCTGCCCCCACCCAACCCTCCCTCCCCCCACCCCATTCTGACCCTGTCACCCCTTCCCCATTCCCGTCATGTCCCCCCTCCCACCTTTCCCCCCCCTGTCTCCCCTCCCTCTTCATCCCATACCCTCCCTATCCCTCCTCCCCCCTCACCCAGTATCCTCCATGTCCCCCCTATCTCCTTAACCCACACCCTACCTGCCCCCCCTTTCCCTTAAACCCCCACCCCGTACCCCAAAATCCTCTGAGACCCTGCAAACCACCTCACAGATCTTCTCATCCACGGAACAGCTTCCTACACCAGCAGAATGCTCGCCAAGAAAGGGACAAGAAAATGAACAGAAGAAAGTGAGCTTCAAGGCAATGTACACTAACATAGATGGGATTACAAATAAAACATGTGAACTCGGAGAATGGGCACTAGAAGAAAACCCAGACATAATAGCACTCACAGAAACAAAGCTAACGAAAACTATAACAAAAGCAGTGTTTCTACAGGGCTACTATGTAGTGAGGAAAGAGAGAGAAGGGAGAGGAGGAGGTGGTGTAGCTTTGCTACTAAGAGAAGGTTGGAGTTTCGAAGAGATGGTAATTCAGAACTGTCCCTGGAAACACAAACCGAAACTGTCTCTATTTTCCGCTTGTTACAACTTGTAATAAAGTTGTTACATCTTGGCTTAATGTGTTTATGACGTATTAGAACGTTGTTACAACTTGATATATTGGTTGTTATAACTGGTTAGGTGGTGTTAAAACTTGTTCGAACGTTGTACCAACGTCGTAGTTTCGGTGTGTGTTTGGCGGGGTGAAGGTTTCAGTGACTACATATCAGGCACCATAGCAACTGGAGGACAGAAAATTATAGTAGTAGTCATATATAACCCCCCACCGAATGACAGAAGACCCAGACAGGAATATGATAGAAACAACTTGGCCACCATCAATATAATAGAGAGAGCAGCTTCTGTGGCTAGCAGGAATGGATCCAGACTACTAATCATTGGAGACTTCAACCACGGGAAGATAGATTGGGGGAACAGAAACCCACATGGAGGGCTAAGCTGATGGATGTGACAACAAGAAACTTTCTAAGTCAACACGTCAAGGGACCGACAAGAAAGAGAGGAGAGGATGAACCAGCCTTGCTTGATCTCATATTTACCCTAAATGAGTCGGATATAAGGGAAGTTAAGTTGGAAGCTCCCTTGGGAATGAGTGATCATAGTGTATTGAGCTTTGAGTACCTGGTTGAGCTAGGAATTATCACCCCCAAAAAAGAACTGGGAAACAAAGGGCTGGTGTACCGAAAGGGAAACTATGAGGAGATGAATAAATTCCTATGGGATATACATTGGGACACAGAACTCGGAACCAAGTCCGTACAAGACATGATGGACTATGTCACCCAAAAATGTCAGGAGGCTGTAAACAGGTTTGTCCTAGTCCGACAGGAAAAAACAAAGAAGCAAAGGAAGAATCCGTGGTTTAATAGGGAATGTATGAAAGCAAAGGAGCTGAACAAAAGGGCATGGAGGAACTTCCGTAATAACTGAACACCAGAAAGTAGAGAGATACCAGAGAACCAGGAACAAGTATGTTAGTGTGAGAAGAGCAGCTGAGAAAAGGTATGAAAATGATATAGCTAATAAAGGCAAGACCGAACCAAAGCTACTACACAGTCACATCAGGAGGAAGACAACAGTGAAGGAACAGGTGATGAAACTTAGGGTGGGCGAGGACAGGTACACAGATAATAACAAAGAGGTGTGTGAAGAACTCAACAGAAGGTTTCAGGAGGTCTTTACAATAGAACAGGGAGAAGTCACGGCGCTAGGAGAGGTGGCAGCAAACCAGGTGACCTTGGAAAGGTTCGAAATTACAAGAGATGAAGTCAAGAAGCACCTATTGGAGCTGGATGTGAGAAAAGATGTCGGGCCGGACGGAATCTCACCATGGGTATTGGAAGAGTGTGCAGGAGCACTTTGCTTGCCACTCTCCATAGTGTATAGTAGGTCACTGGAGACGGGAGACCTACCAGAAATATGGAAGACTGCTAATGTAGTACCAATATACAAAAAGGGTGACAGACAAGAGGCACTGAACTACAGACTAGTGTCCTTAACTTGTATACCATGCAAGGTGATGGAGAAGATTGTGAGAAAAAACCTAGTAACACATCTGGAGAGAAGAGACTTCGTGACAACCCATCAACAGAGGGTTCAGAGAGGGTAAATCTTGCCTTACAGGCTTGATAGAATTCTACGATCAGGTGACAAAGATTAAGCAAGAAAGAGAAGGATGGGCGGACTGCATTTTTTTGGACTGTCGGAAAGCCTTTGACACAGTACCCCATAAAAGGTTGATGCATAAGCTGGAGAAAAATGCAGGAGTAACTGGTAGGGCGCTCCAGTTGATAAGGGAGTATCTAAGCAATAGGAAGCAGAGAGTTACAGTGAGGGTTGAGACCTCAGAATGGCGTGAAGTCACCAGTGGAGTCCCACAGGGCTCTGTGCTTGGACCTATCCTGTTTCTGATATACGTAAATGATCTCCCAGAGGGTATAAACTCATTCGTCGCAATGTTTTCTGACGACGCCAAAATTATGAGAAGGATTAAGACAGAGGAGGACAGCTTGAGGCTTCAAGAAGACCTGGACAAGCTGCAGGAATGGTCGAACAAATGGCTGTTAGAGTTTAACCCAAGCAAATGTAATGTAATGAAGATAGGGGTAGGAAGCAGGAGGCCAGATACAAGGTATCATTTGGGAGATGAGATACTTCAAGAGTCAGAGAGAGAGAAAGACCTGGGGGTTGATATCACGCCAGACCTGTCCTTTGAAGCTCATATCAAGAGGATAACATCAGCAGCATATGCCAGGTTGGCTAACATAAGAACAGCCTTAGAAACTTGTGTAAGGCATCTTTCAGAACATTATATACCACATATGTCAGACCAATCCTGGAGTATGCGGCTCCAGCATGGAGTCCATATCTAGTCAAGCATAAGACTAAACTGGAAAAGGTTCAAAGGTTTGCCACTAGACTAGTACCCGAGCTGAGAGGTATGAGCTACGAGGAGAGACTACGGGAATTAAACCTCACTTCGTTGGAAGACAGAAGAGTTAGGGGGGACATGATCACCACATTCAAGATTCTCAAGGGTATCGACAGGGTTGATAAAGACAGGTTATTTAACACAAGGGGCACACGCACTAGGAGACACAGGTGGAAACTGAGTGCCCAAATGAGCCACAGAGATATTAGAAAGAACTTTTTTAGTGTCAGAGTGGTTGACAAATGGAATGCATTAGGAAGTAATGTGGTGGAGGCTGACTCCATACACAGTTTAAGTGTAGATATGATAGAGCCCAATAGGCTCAGGAACCTGTACACCTGTTGATTGACGGTTGAGAGGCGGGACCAAAGAGCCAGAGCTCAACCCCCGCAAGCACAACTAGGTGAGTACAACTAGGTGAGTACACACACACACACACACACATACACACACACACATACACACACACACACACACACACACACACACACACACACACACACACACACACACACACACACACAAACAGATACTCATACACAGGGCATGGAGAAACTATAGAAATTACAGGTCACTTGAGAGCAGAGAAAGATACCAGAGCGCCAGGAATGAATATGTCAGGGTGAGAAGTGATGCAGATAGACAATATGAAAATGACATAGCAAGCAAGTCAAAGACTCAACCTAAATTGCTGCACAGCCACATCAGGAGAAAACCAACAGTGAAGGAGCAGATAATGAAACTGATGATAAGGGCAGACAGATTCACTACACGTGACAAGGAAGTGTGTGAGGAATTCAATAAGAAATTCCAGGAGGTCTTCACATTAGAGCAAGGAGAAGTTCTTAAGATTAGAGAGGGAATAGTTAACCAGGCACCACTGGTTTAGTCTCCGTGGCGTAGTAGTAAGACGCTCGCCTGGCGTTCCGCGACCGCTTTGTCCTGGGTTCGTATCTTGGCCGGGGAGGATTTACTGGGTGCAAATCCTTAGCTGTAGCCTCTGTTGAACTCAACAGTAAAATGGTTACCTGGTTGTTAAACGCTTCTTCGCGGGGGTCGTATTCCGGAGAACTAAGGATTAGGGACTTGCTCGAAATGCTACACGTACTAGTGGCTGAACAAAATGTGACAACTCTTCTATATATAAATAAAAAAAAGAAAAACTAGAAGAGTTTGGGATTATCAGTGAGGATGTAAGGAAGCTCTTGGTAGAGTTGGATGTGACAAAGGCTATAGGCCCGGATGGAATCTCCCCTTGGATACTAAAGGAAGGAGCAGAAGCACTGTGCTTGACACTCTCCATAGTGTATAAAAAATCACTGGTAACAGGGGAACTGCCAGATATTTGGAAGAAGGCTAATATAGGCCCGATATACAAGAAGGGGATAGACAGGAGGCACTGAACTACAGGCCAGTGTCCCTAATTTGCATACCATGCAAGTTAAAGAAGAAGATTGTGCAAAAAAACTAATGGAATATCTGAAACGGAAGAACTTTGTAACACAGCATCAGCATGGGTTCAAGGATGGTAAGTCCTGCCTCACAGGATTAATTGACCACAACGTCTAAGCAAGAGAGAGAGGGGTGGGCAAACTGCATAATTTTTGGATTGCCAGAAAGCCTTTGACAGAGTACCACACAAGAAACTAGTGCAAAAGCTGGAGATGCAGGCAAGAGTGAAAGGGAAGGTACTCCACTGGATAAGGGAATACCTAAGCAACAGAAGATAGCAAGTCACTGTGAGGGGTGAGGTCTCAGATTGGCGATACGTCACCAGTGGGGTCCCCCAGGGTTCAGTCCTTGGACCTATACTGTTTCTGATATATGTAAATAATCTCCCAGAGGGTATAGAATCATTCTTCTCATTGTTTGTTGATGATGCAAAAATTATGAGGAGGATTAAGACAGAGGAAGATGTATGAGTATGAGAAGATAGTATGAACCATTCATCCAATACAAATTGAATGAATGGTCCAACAAATGGCTAATAAAGTTCAACCCGAGTAAATGTAAGGTAATTAAACTAGGCGATGGAAACAGGCCAGACACAGGATACCGAAAGGGAGATGAAGATTTTCATGAAACAGACAAAGAGAAAGATCTAGGAGTTAATATCACACCAAACCTGTCTCCTGAAACCCACATCAAAGAATAACATCTGCGGCGTATGCGAGGCTGGCTAACATCAGAACTGCCTTCAGGAACCTGTGTAAGGAATCATTCAGAACCTTGTATACCACATATGTAAGACCAATCCTGGAGTATGCGGCCCCAGCATGGAGCCCGTACCTTGTCAAGCACAAGACGAAGCTGGAAAAAGTTCAGAGGTATATGCCACTAGACTAGTCCCAGAACTCAGAAGCGCTACCAAAGGGCCAAAGAGCCAGAGGTCACCCCCACAAGCACAACTATGTGAGTATAACTAGGTGAGTACACAGCCTTGCCTCGCGGCTGAGTGGACAGTGCTCAGGGGGTCGTAGTCATAAGGACCTGGGTTCGATTCCCGGAGCAGGCGGAAACAAATGGACAGAATTTCTTTCACCCTGATGTACTGTTCACCTAACAGTAAATAAGTACCTGGGAGTTAGATGTGTTGTTAGATGTGTCTTCCTGTTGATGTGTGTGTCTAAGAAATATATATGTTGTAGACTGTGGGGGTTTTCTCTTTTGCTTTCCCGACTACAATGCATACGTCGCCAATGTACATGTGGCAGACGCTTCACGAAGCTGTCGGAATCAGCAGAGAAAATACGAGAGCAACCGTACAGGGCCTGGGAGCAAGGTCGAGTTAGAGTCCTTGAGGGTCTCGTCTCAGACTAGCCTCACCTAGTCCTGGTCCACGTTGATCGTTGGAATCTCCTCAATGCTTGAAACACTTTAAGGGACTCCTAGGGTCCTCATCACATTTATAGTTTAGTGAATATAGGCAACGCGGTGTTGGAGACACCTGGAGCTGAAGGCTTGAGTAATTGATTAGCAGTATTCAGAAGTTGTTCAACGGAAACACCGCATAAATCTTAACAGTAGTTTATTTACTAACTTAACCACTAATACAAAGGGTGCTTGATTTACTTTAGATTGGCGTCAGAAAGGCTATGGTTGTATTAGCAAGACTCTTGACGTCTGGCTAATGGACTCGGATCCACTCGTGGCGAAACACCTAACTTAACACAGTTGACAGCCAATCATTAACACAGCAACCTAACTGCCGGTATGCAAAGGGATCACAAGAGTTCCAACCGGATACTCGGGTAATGATGATATGCAATGAACACAATGGCACTGTCAATGGGACAGGCAATACAACCCGTTCTCACACAAGACAGCACATATATGACTTAATGCTTAAAGTCAATATGTTGAATATGAATTAGTAAATATGTGATATATTCCCAGTTACTTTTTTTTACCAAGGCCCAAACTCTTCCTCACGTACCAATTTACATGTCACAGTACCCGTCCGTCAACATAGATAGCAGAATATTCGTGATTGGTTCAATTATAAGGAAAATTGTAGTTTTCAGGTCCCACATGGGTTGTGAAATTTACCTACTGTTGTCCATGCTCTTATAATATTACAGATCAGCTATATCCTATTGAAGGCTCGTAGTTTTGTTTTGAGAAATATTAGTTGTTCTTAGTAAATTATAATAAGCACTATAAATTATTACATAGAATAACAGTGCTTCACCAATCAATATTATATACCATAGTTTGGCTTTAAAAATCTTTAAAGAATGTTTTGTAGGAACGCTAACAGAAAACGATGTTACATTTGAATGTCTATGGGGTAAACTACTGCAAACAGGACGGTATTGTGTCTACTATACCAACTATAGCTAGGATGGGTATATTGTCACCTACCGCCTGTTAGGTGGGAAAGGGGTCCAATACCACCCACAGGATGGGTATGAGGGTCACATCCACCCACAGGATGAGTATGGGGATCACATCCACCCACAGGAAGGGTATGGGGTCCAATACCACCCACAGGATGAGTATGGCGTCCACTACAACCCACAGGATGGCTATGGGGCTCCAACCACCCATAGAATGGGTATGGGGCTCCAACCACAAATAAAATGGGTATAGGGTCCAATAACACCCACTGGATGTGTATTGCGTCCATTGCCGCGCGTCGAGCTCGAAAACCGCAGCATTCATCTCAGAACCATGCCTATTTCACACAGATTCCTTAATAAACGTAAGAGTTTTATATGTCACAAGAAAGATAGAAATATAAGCTTCATTCTAAATACCTTACGATGGGCATATTTAAATTTAAAGCGAAGATACGTGTACTTTTATAATAGCCGAGCTTTAACCCCGGACAGATTGATCGACCGAGCAACTCTCTCTCAGAACAATGTTTATTTCACGTGAATTCGTTAATAAACATATATGTTTTATATGTCTCAAGAAAGGCAGACATATAAGCTTCACTTTAAACACTTTACCATAGACATATTTAAAGTTCTAATGAAGATACATGTATTTTAAAAATTACGGAGCTCCCACCCCGTACAGACTGAACGACAGAGCAACTCTCTCTCAGATCAATGTTTATTTCACGTAAATTCGTTAATAAACACAAATGTTTTATATGTCTTAAGCAAGATAGAAATAAGAGCTTCATTTTCAATACATTACAATAGACATATTTATAGCTCAAGTGAAGATACATATGTTTTTATAGTAGCGCTCAGTAGCTTGTCGGGCATGGAGTGCAGACGCCTACGCACTTGCCGATATATTGTATAATTATCAAAGATACGCTAATAAAGCCTAAAATCTTATATGCCTCCAGAAAGACCGAGATATGAACATTATTATGATTTCACCAAATGAAATATATCATGTTCGAGAGCAAAGATATATCAATTTTAAATTAAGTTTCGACTCTTGCTCGGGCCAGAGAGAGGGAGCGACTCTCGCCCCATCTATTGGAGATTCTGTCCACTAAAGACCCAAAGCTACTCAAACCCTCCTAGTATTATTTAAGTAATGAAGTAATATGGTATATTTACTATAATGTGGGTGCTGAATGCAGAACATGAGAAAACATATATTTACTCCAAACTAATATAATTTCATTATGAAATAAGTAAATAAGTAGCATCAAAGGAAGTCGACGGTCCAAGCGTCAATGTTGTGGAACGACTTATCCAAGATATATCGTTGTTTGGAAAGTGTTTGTTGGCATATCCAGTTGTCGCACTTCTCTGCACAAATTATCACAAATTTAAATTATAATGTTAACAAGTAGAATACGTATTTTAATAAAATCTAACATAGCTAGCCAGAAACAATTTAACATTTATTAAAAAAATATATCATCAAATCATCAAATGCAATTCAGCTACAGATAGACAACATTAACATCAGTAATAAAGATGATGGCAAGTTTCTTGGCCTATTCCTAGACAAGAGACTCAACTTCAGCACCCACATTCAACACATAACTAAGAAAGTCTCTAAGACAGTTGGTATACTCTCCAAAATCAGATATTATGTTCCTAACTCTGCTCTCCTCTCACTATATTATGCACTAATTTACCCCTATCTTAATTATGGTATCTGTGCATGGGGGTCTACCACTGCAAACCACCTTAAGCCCATCATCACACAGCAAAATCAGCTATCAGAATAACTAACTCAGCTTTCAGACAACACTCAGCTCCCTTGTTTAAATCCCTAAACTTGCTAAATATTAACTCCCTCCACACATTCTCTTGTGTCAACTACATTTACAAAACCCTGTTCTTAAATGCAAACCATGCTCTGAAACTCTCCCTGGACAGATGTAATAGGACCCATTATCACCACACCAGAAATAAATATCTCTTTGATATCCCCAGGGTCAAACTTAATCTGTGTAAACACTCTATGCAAATTAAGGGACCTAGTTTATGGAACTCACTCCTTAGTGAATTGAAAAACTGTAAAACTTTTTGCCTTATTTAAAAGCAAAACCAAAAAGTACCTAACTTCATCTTCTTAGTTTCCTACACTGAGCTTTAAATTTGCTCTGTACCTAGTGTTACCAATCTCCTAATTTTTATGTAATTTCAAACAACCTTATCATTGTGTTCATTGCTGTCCTCTTTTATGTGCTAGCCATATGCTGTATTGTGACTACCAATTTTTGTCAACTACCATTCAAGCTGTCATTGCAACCAATCTTATATTGTTTCTGCTGTATTATGCCTACCAATTTTTTTTGTCAACTACCATTCAAGCTGTCATTGCAATCAATCTTAGCTACCTATGTGCTTTAATATACTGTACCTACAATTTTCTCTCATCTTTTTTTTTCATTTCATGTAATCTGTTATCATTTTTTGTCTATAATTTTGCAAGTATTTACCTCCTTAAAATTTTCTTAGATTAAGGACCTGCCCGAAACGCTGCGCGTGCTAGTGGCTTTACAAGACTGTAATTACCATATTTGTATCCTCACATTCCTTATGTACATTCTTGTATATGCATAAATAAATAAATAAATAAATAAATATGTTTGGAAGTTAAATCGACTTCATAGGACAATAGTGTTGTTATATATACTCGTTATTCGTTGACATGCGTTCGCTACTTAAACTACCATGTACTGTACTTATGTGAAATCTCCCATGTCTCTTCGCTCATCTCACCGAACCCTACAGGCTCTGTGATATATTGCTTAATTAATTGAGATTCACAATAAAGCTTATAATTGTATATGTTATCAAAAAGGCAGAGCTTATTTTAGTTCATTTATTATGCACCCCATATACCCATCCTATGGGCGATAGTGGAGTGTTACAGAGGCGCATAATGGGCTCAGGGACTGAGCCCCACAATTCATATAGCCAAGGAAGTTATAATCTTGATAAGCTAGTTACAAAAGTCAATGCACATTGTCACATCAACAATGGGCTCGAGACCGACCACAAGTACAGTTTATAATTTAAGCAACTGACATATATGGAGGGCTAGTGTCACAATTGATTTGTTTATCCTACACATAACCCCCTCTCCCCCATCCAATGGGCAGCGGTGGATAGGTTACAATCAAGTCGTTTTTTGCGTTTTATTCAGAGATTAGATCTTATTGGGTGAGGAAAGATATTCATATTTTAAAGAAGGCTTCTTGGCTGATGCTCTCCATTGATGGAAAATATACAACCTTTTGAAAATCAATGTTAGTTTGATCTAGATATTGTAATTAACGAAAGTATTTATGTCATCTGAAAGGTAGAAATATAGGCTACATCTAAAATCCTTTGTCATAAATATAACTGAAGTGAAAACGAAGATATATGCGTTTTGATAGTTACTTGATGGCTAGCTCTGAGAGTGTGAAGCCCTGCACACCAGCCAATAAATTGTATAATTAGTTTCCATATATTTTAATTAATCTTAAAAATCTATATGTCAGAAGAAAGGAAGATGTAGCCGTTAATGTGACAACATTTAAAAATATATATATCTTAAGTTAAATAAATAATATCACCTTATCGCCGGTGTCCGGACACATAAAAATTACCTAGGTATCAGTATCCAGCCAGGCGGGGATCACAGGCTGCACAATACTGATAATTTATGTAATGCACTACTTGTGGTCCATCTCGAACCCATTTATGATGTGACGACTTATAGTGAATTTTGTAACTACCTCATCAAGATTGTAACTTGCTTAGCTAAATGATTTGTGGGGTTCGGTCCATTCATTTTCTTTCTTTATTATGCACCCCATAATACACATCCGTGGGCGGTGGTGTAAAGGATTACAGAGGCACATAATCGGTTCAGGAACTGAACCCTCTAGTTCGTTTAGCTAAGCAAATAACAATCTTTTGACGCTAGTTACAAAATTATTAATGTACACATACTTATGCATACATGTACATATTCATACGTATACATATATACATACACATACATATTTAATCACCACCACAAATACACACATCAGTAATCTTTTGTGTCACAAGTAATTCAACAAGAGGCTCACAACAGTCACTATACAAGGCACTTTACATTTATAGTGAGTCACACAGTTACTAGTCTTGCTGCACACCCACCCAACTGGGCGGCATCTTTACAGTCATGTGCTCCACACAAAACCCAACTGGGCGGCAGCTTTACAGTCATGTACTCCACACCCACCCAACTGGGCGGCAGCTTTACAGTCATGTGCTCCACACCCACCCAACTGGGCGGCAGCTTTACAGTCATGTGCTCCACACCCAGCCAACTGGGCGGCAGCTTTACAGTCATGTGCTCCACACCCACCCAACTGGGCGGCTGCTTTACAGTCATGTGCTCCACACCCACCCAACTGGGCGGCTGCTTTACAGTCATGTGCTCCACACCCACCCAACTGGGCGGCAGCTTTACAGTCATGTGCTCCACACCCACCCAACTGGGCGGCTGCTTTACAGTCATGTGCTCCACACCCACCCAACTGGGCGGCTGCTTTACAGTCATGTGCTCGACACCCACCCAACTGGGCGGCAGCTTTACAGTCATGTGCTCGACACCCACCCAACTGGGCGGCAGCTTTACAGTCATGTGCTCCACACCCACCCAACTGGGCGGCAGCTTTACAGTCATGTACTCCACACCCACCCAACTGGGCGACAGCTTTACAGTCATGTGCTCGACACCCACCCAACTGGGCGGCAGCTTTACAGTCATGTGCTCCACACCCACCCAACTGGGCGGCAGCTTTACAGTCATGTGCTCCACACCCACCCAACTGGGCGGCAGCTTTACAGTCATGTGCTCCACACCCACCCAACTGGGCGGCAGCTTTACAGTCATGTGCATGCATTACCTACAGTAAGCAAATTTTGGATACTTCGCTAAGATTTCGGGCAGCACATCATTATGAATGAAGTACTTACACATTTCATGGACACTATTGATGTTGTTATCTTTAAATTCCGCTATTTTTCACATTCCATTATATAATGACTCAAAGTATGCGAATAGTTCTGCTGACAGAGTTTACATTTAGTCAAATCTAGATCATCAGATGTTACACAACTTCCAGAGGTACTTGTAGCCGAGCCTAAACCTAGCAGTGGTAACATCTAGAAGTCTGCTAACATTATTGGGATGACCCATAGACGAGCGATTCATCAAAGTTTATACATATTGTGAAATTGAGAGTCAGTGTAGTAACATAAATTGGTAAATAATAAATATTGTAAGTTAAGAATCTGATGCATGTGTGTGTGTTGGGGGGGGGCGGGGGTTATACCCTTGGTAAGCGAGAGTGGAATGTACCCTTAGACGTACTGCGGTCAATGTGGGGGGGGGGGAGGGTGGGAGGGTCAAATCCACCCTCCAACATCTGGACATAGTACCAGCAGCCTCCACAACAACACTCTCCCAGCCTCCAGCTGATGCTTGTAGATGCCTCATCTAACCTCACTTATGTCACACATTAACCTACAGTTCCTGTGATATTTAAACTCCTCATCACAGTGGCGTCTCACCAATATAAACTGTATGGATTTTGTCCCGAAATAGCTATATGCTGACTGGACGTGTATGTATGTATGTATGTATGTATGTATGTATGTATGTATGTATGTATGCATGCATGTATGTATGTATGTATGTATGTATGTATGTTATGTATGTATGTATGTATGTATGTATGCATGTATGTATGTATGTATGTATGTATGTATGTATGTATGTATGTATGTATGTATGTATGTATGTATGCATGTATGTATGTATGTATGTATGCATGTATGAATGGATAGATGGATGGATGGATGTATGTATGTACGCATGCATGCATGTATGTATGTATGCATGCATGCATGTATGTATGTATGTATGCATGTATGTATGTATGTATGTATGTATGGTATGTATGTATGTATGTATGTATGTATGTATGTATGTATGTATGTATGTATTTATATATGCATGTATTTATATACGCATGTATTTATATACGCATGTATGTATGTATGTATGTATGTATGCATGCATGTATGCATGTATGTATGTATGTACGCATGCATGTATGTATGGATGTACGCATGCATGTATGTATGTACGCATGTATGTACGCATGTATGTAAATATGTATGTATGTATGTATGTATGTATGTATGTATGTACGTACGTATGTATGTATGTATGTATGTATGTATGTATGTATGTATGTATGTATGTATGTATGTATGTATGTATGCATGCATGTATGCATGTGTGTATGTATGTATGTATGTATGTAGTATGTATGTATGTAATGTATGTATGTATGTATGTATGTATGTATGTATGTATGTATGTATGTACGCATTGCATGTATGTATGGATGTATGTACGCATGCCTGTATGTATGGATGTAATGTATGGATGTACGCATGTATGTACACATGTATGTACGCATGTATGTACGCAGGTATGTACGCATGTATGTACGCATGTATGTACGCATGTATGTACGCATGTATGTATGTATGTATGTATATATGTATGTATGTACGCACGCATGTATGTATGCATGTATGTATGTATGTACGTACATAC